>NC_040036.1:21592527-21718215 GCF_003713205.1 Coffea eugenioides
GGCTTGCAAGAATTTTAGCATTTTAAAGGAGATTAAGTTTAAAAAATTTGATCCATTTGTTAAATGATTTAGAGGTTTCTTAAAGAATTAATATTTACCATTTTAGCAAGTTTAAGTCATATAACATGCGTAACTGTTATAATTTGTTAAATTTAAAAAATAATTTAATAATATGATTTAAGTTGAAGTGATTACGTAATGGATGAAAGTATTGCTTAATATTATTATGATTTGTTAATTTTAACTTTATTATGTATAATGCACACAGAATGTTAAAGGAACCGTAATTGTGTCCAAAAATGAAAAATTATAATATGAATTACGATTTATATATTTGAATTTTCATATAAAATGTAATCGTATAAAAAGATTAATAACATATTTGTAGAAATAAAAAATTATTTGCGTGTCATTATTTGATATACGATAATTAGTTTAAATAATTTAATCTATTAAAATAGCTGTAAAACGACATTTGTTTTATAGGTATTATCCTATAGGGACTCTTCTATCCAATTATAGGGTTTAATAAAATAACTTGTACTTCTTTATTTTGACAATGTTTAACGTCATTCAAATTAAAAGTGATTGGATTAAACAGAAAAAGTAGACAACTAAATTAAATTAAATGTCATGTGAAATGCATTAAATGGATGAGATATAAAACATCGTCGAAGACAAAATAATATCAATGCCTCATAGTTTTCTTGCCTTTACCCTTAGCCTTGCCCTTATCCTTCTCCTGAGGTATCGTCGGGGGACAATAATATCTAGTAGCAGGCCTTCTCTGACGATTACGTTACACTCGTTCTCCAATAACTAGAGCAGGAACTTGTGGAACAGCAGTAGATGGGCCATAATCTTCATCTACGTTATCAGAGACAAGGGTATCCTCGCCTGTCGACTCAGCTGTCCCATCACTATCATTAGTGTCTTTGGAACGATAGTCGTGAAAATTTCTTGGAACAGCATGTCCTGACATGCCCATTGGTTGGGTTTGAGTAGGCATGAACATAGTCTGACCAAGAGTGCAATAATCCAGAAGATCTACAGTAGTAGAACCACCTCCCGTGGCACCAAGCAAATCATATATTTGGCTAAAGTCTGCATGTAAGAAACCCCCAGATGTAGTGGCATCGTACACAAATACAGGTATATGCGGCGAAGGCGTGAATGGTGAACCAAACGCAGGTACGTGTGGGGAAGGGGTGAATTGTGTACCATAAACAGAAAAGTGTGGCAATTGTGTAAACTGTGGCAAAGGCGAAACCGGTGTATGACGTGATGTAGAAAAATGTGTACCGGTCGACCTAGTGCAATTTTGAGGGTCCACTTCAGGGTCACGATGCTCTGCCTCGTTGTCGTCCTCATCGTGCAAGCCATGCCTATGTCGTCTAACTCCGCTGGTAGATGTTCGAGCTTGACGAGGGACACGTCCAATTGGCCTCTCATAGGGAACATGTTGAGACTGTGTTTGGGTCTCAAATGGGTCCCAATCACCAATTTTCATATGATTGTATTGTTGAAGGTGCTGCATTGACGGGTTTTAAATGACGAAACCCTTCAATGGCAGGAGCAAATGCCCAAAAGATATAGCCCAAAAGATATAGTCAAATATCGGACTACTCGAAATACTCAGTGGATGATGATCCCACACAACCACCGTACCCAGATTGGTATATTGTAATTCCTGGACATACATTGGGAGCTGTGCAACGGACGTAGGCCAATCGCCATAGACAATATCAATAGCCCTACGCCTGCCATACCAGGCTTTCTTGTATGAAATGTCAACGTGAAATTCTTTTTTCACTGACATTTGTATTTCTTTGATCCAATACACTGGCCCATTCATTATGTGGGAGATAATGTGCTCAGCTATTATGTCGCCACTCAGTTGCTTATGATCGTTGTTGCCACATACACGGACACATGTATGCTTTTCAGCAAGTGTAACGATCATCCACATCTTGTGAGATTTACGTAGGGTTGCCCTAAGTTGCCAATTGCATGGAGGTACAGAGGTGCGAGCCCGGCATCTAACATACCAAGTTGTAGGAGTGTTTTCACGGACTTTGAACTCCTTATTTTCCTTTATAGACCACAATTTAATTGCTCGCTTTACATGGTCTTTGGTTTCAAATAGCTGGCCAAGCTCTAACTCTTTCGTGCATTCATTACACAATTTTAGCTTCTCAACCCCACATGCATCCAATGGATCAAACGTTAATGCAGCATCAACACCAGCTTTATATCGCAGTTGTGGTCCTTCATCAAAGGTCCATTGAGTATTATGATCCTAATGATCCCATGTGAACTGACTTTCACTTAAATTTTCATTATGGGGAAATGAACCATACACAGGGTTGTCATCATCGGAATCATCATCTGGTTCGGGTTCGAAGTCAACATCAACATCAACATCAACAAATTCAATGTCGTTATCTTCCCCGAATCCCCCAACTGTACACGTATCAATGTCCACACCATAACTTATAATGGGTTTCGTGTCCATTATTAGGTGACTACTACTGGGACGATTAACCTCCATGCAGCGTCCATTACCCTTTCTCCTAGATCTTCGAACCGATCGGACATTTTCACAATCTACTTGGGTCAATTGACTCTCATATAAGCCAATTGTCCCAACCACATCCATATGTTCCGATCCATATATGCTTGGGTCTTGATTACCAAGCAAACTTGTAATATGCAAATTTTGCATATCAGCATATTTGAAATCTAGAATCAATTCAACCTCGATATATATCTCCGTCCCATGACCACTATTAGCTTTCAAAAAATACATTCCGTCAACTCCATTATCATCTACCAAGGGCGTGGCACCGAACACACCATTTTGCATGTAATTCCGAAATATCAAGTTAATTTTATGAGTATTTTGGTTTAACTCCATCATATTAGATACGATGTCCACCAATCCATCAAAATTCACCCTTTCTGTGAGGAACGTGACCTTGTGGATCATATGATATTGACCCGCCAGTATACACAATTTTTCCTCCCCAATAGAATTGCATCATCAGACAATTACCGCTTGACATGTTTCACCTAATCTACTAAAGACGTTAATATAATATATGTATCACTGTTAACAAAAATGGAGTAAATTATACAATTTTATATTATTTTAACATAATTATTATACATCATCAATGCATAGAATTTAAAACTTTTTGTATTTTTATTTAAATTACGTAAGCAGTCGAGTGATATATCTATATTAAGTTCAACCCTAATTAATATATTTATATTAAGTTAATTACGTTTAACGCTAATTAATATATTTGTATTATGAACCAGTTCAACAGCATGTATTTAACATGCTACAACACTAATATGGAATCTAAAAGTTTATTGATAAATTAATCATAAAAATTTTCTCTCCAAATAATTTAAAATATTAGGATATATTTGTAACTTTACCTTAATTTTGTAAAATATATACACTAATTACCTTTAATTCGATATACATGTAATATTAAAAAATTTAATAGCATCTATTAACATGTCCATATGTTTGCACCTATTGTTTAAAATATTAATCACGTGGTAAAACTATATTAATTTATTGTTAACTTTAATCATGTGTCAAAAGTATATTAATTGGTAACAACACTTAAATTTATCCTTTTTTAATAGGATGATTAGTGATATGTTTAATTAATATCTAATCAAATAATTTACCTTACTAATTAATTAAGCTAATCACTAACTAACTACTTTGGGTTATCACATATTCTTCCACATACCTAGTATTACACAATTCATTAATACTACATTCATTAATTTCAACTAATCACCATGCTACAACAAAAAAATACTCTAATTTACCATGTCAATTAAAAAACACTAATATGGAATAAAATATAAACAATGTCATGTCATAGTTAGATTTTACAAATAATATATAATATAACACAAAAATAGAATTCACATTAAAACATAAAAAACTATATTATATAATTAATAATCATGAATGACACGTTCCAAATTATAGTAAACGATATTTATGAATAATAATTAAAGAAATAGATAAGTATTTTACTTACTTGATTATTGTTGGTTTTCCCTTGTCAATGATGGAGTGTCTGCAAGAATTTCGCCTGTCGAGACTTGCAAACACAACTGTTCAAATCCAAGGCCCTCTACTGACCGAATCCCAAGCCCTCTATCTCTGTTCAAATATTATAGCTTCAGACTTCACAAAGTTAAGCTCATCCAGAATGTAGCTAAGCTAAGCGCGAACTTCAAGGATCTCTGTCTCTGTCCAAATATTGTTTGTAACTTCAAACAATATTTACTTCACTTCACACAGCCAAGCTCGAACAGAATGTAGAGGCTTTACAGACATGAGAAATGGAGATGCGGAGCTCCGTTTATGATTAGAGGGAAGAGGGAGAAACGAAAGTCTCAGAAAAAGAGAAAACGACTGAAGTTGTGGTTATGGAGTTGGGAGTTGCTCTGAAGAACAATTTATAAGCGAAGCAATTGTACATTTCTCTAGCCCGTTGCTCCATGTTGAAGTGACTAGAGTGTCATTGAGAAATAAAAAAAAAAGGCTGTCTACGCCTATCCCTGACACAAAACAAGCCAACAAAAATAAAGCTGTAGTCCAGGCGGTCAAAGGCTGCAGGCTTCTGGCCAATAAATTTTGTATATGTCTGACAGATGTCTTGCTGGATATGTCTAAAAGGAGAGGCCATAATAAATGAGGACGATCAATAATCGAGCCAATTTGTCTTTTTATTGCACTCATCAACCTAACAATGATGAACGAATGGCAACACAGGTTTCACGGAAAGGTTTCACGTGAAAAAAGCTATCAATAGAGCCACGGTCAAAGGCTGTATATATTCTAATTATCTGGCTGGATGCCTAAGAAATTTTTT
The DNA here is from genome assembly GCF_003713205.1 of Coffea eugenioides. Classification (NCBI taxonomy): domain Eukaryota; kingdom Viridiplantae; phylum Streptophyta; class Magnoliopsida; order Gentianales; family Rubiaceae; genus Coffea; species Coffea eugenioides. The sequence continues at coordinate 21,597,441 of NC_040036.1, forward strand.
TTTTTTTCAAATGAGCAGGACGATTTTTAAAAAAAAAAAAATTCTGACAGTCGCGCCATGTGGGAGCGACGGTCAGAAGATTTTTTTAAAAAAAAAATTCCTGACCGTCTCGCCATATAGGAGCGACAGTCAGAAATTTTTTGACAGCTCTGACCGTCGCTTCAACATGGTGCGATGGCCAGAAGACTTTTAAAAAAAAAAATTTGCTGCCCGTCATGCCATATAGGAGCGACGGGCATAGAATGATACCTCGGAGACAACGGACTACATTTGACCGAACTTTTTGCCAAAGGTCTATATTCTAATCAATTGGCCTTTTTTCTGATGATCAATAAAATGAGGTGATTTTGTCAAACAAAAGAAAATTTACAATGACAAGTATTCCTTTTTTTTTCCCTGGGATTTGACTGTGTGTCAATTGTGCTACTACATTGGCGTTATACCATATAGATAGCACAATGATTTATCATTTTGTTTGAGGGGACAAAACCATTTTTATTAGGGGAATATTATAATGGAATAAAGTGTGCAACCCTCATCTTTTGAGTAATTTTTGTTGGGAACCTACTTATACATGTTGTAGATGTCGCTTTTTCCATTCGTAAATATTCCTACTCATCTAATCAAAATGGACACAAACTGAGAGAGGTGTGATTATAATCTAGCATCTAAACCATGTTACATATAAGCGAAGTTATGTACTTGTTTGTTTAAGGGATAATTGCCATTTAATCATCCATACAGCTGTGACTAATATAACTATCAATTTTTCCCAAAAAACTAATTTTGTCCCTCATGGCTAGAGCTGTTAAACGAGCCGAGTCGAGCTCGAGCATAGGACAATCGAGCTCGACTCGAACCCCTAATCGAGCTAGCTCGAGCTCGCTCGATTAGTCATTCGAGCTCTACAAGGCGCTCGAACTCGACTCGATGTGTTGATAGAAAACTCGAGCTCGGGCTCGAGCTCGAATTTTGAAATCGAGCCGCCGAGCTCGAAGCTCGAACTCGAGCTCGCGAAAAACTCGAGTCGAGCTTTTCGAGCTCGAAGCTCGAGCTCGAGCTCGCGAAAAACTCGAGCTCGAAGCTCGAGTTCGCGAAAAACTCGAGCTCGAAGCTCGAGTTCGAGCTCGTTTACGGGAGAGCCCATATCACAAGAAAATACACTTTCTCTGATTTATTATTTGAAGCCAAAATGACAATACAAGCCATGCCAAATGACAATACTCGTATTTCTCTGATTCAATTCAACAAGCCATGCCTCAATCACAATACAAGGCAGAGTCTAAAGTTAAAACTACAGCAAAAACCATCAAATGGAGAAACAAAATGTCCACAGGGGGATTACAATGTCCAAACCACATCAAATTACAAGAAGTTTAAACTGCAGCAAGAAGTTAAAACTACACCAAATGACAATACAAGAAGTTAAAACTTCATCTACTTGTTGTCCTCCTTCATTGCCATCATCTTCTATTATTTCTATTTCTTCTTCACTCATCTCATCAGCTCTTTCTTCGTTGTAATTCAATTGTTCCACGTCTTCATTATTTTGCTCCATCGTAGGACTTGATGATGAACCTTGAAATGAGTTGAATGGAGAGCTGTACATTCCTTAATCAAAAACATTTAATAACCACTACAGAATCTGATTAGTTAAAACAGAAATTTAGAATAACATTTCTAAGAAATAAGGTATAAAAGTAATAAAACAGATTTCAAAAAATAATGCCCACTTCAAGCTAAAAAAAATAATGCTAAGAAAGTCTGCACTTCAAGCTAATTTTATCACAACTGCAGACTTAACCATTAAATCAACTAAATCATCACCATTAGTTACGAACTTGCAAATTAGGGGAATCAACCACTGAAACAAATATGATGCAACAGTTAATTTTCTATAGCATTGTACCAAAAAGAATTCGAAAAGGTTTAAGGAAAGCTCCAGTGAAGAGAATGGGATATAAAACAGATTTACATACAAAAAATAAAATAAAATAAAAAACTTCAAAAATTGTTAAAAAAATCATAATGCTAGAGACTAATAAAGATCAAATATTATATATTGCAACCATTCAACAAATAGACCCTACTTATGGGACAGTCATACAATCACAGGGGCTTAAGCTGCACAGGCAAACCATATAGAACTAATGATAAGTTGACCAGGAAAACAGGAACTCTCATGAAAAATCCAACGAAATCAACCTCAAAGTTGTGTATGCACTTCAACCAAATTAATGATTTTCAATACTCGTAAACAAGGCATTTGGATTCCTCTCAATTTGTCAATCATTTACAAATGGTTCTATGAACATAAAAACCTGTGCCAGGGCCTGCCAACATGGAACCATCTCCCAAAACAGCAACGCATACTATTGCTGATCTTAGATTGGACCTCTTGATGCCACACCATATCTGTTAGGACCATAAGCAAAGATTGTCCAACAGCTTCTTCCCAAGGATGACAGAATTCAGTTACATGCACTTTAAAGTTGCATACTAAACCTACGTACCAGAGGATCACAAAATTCAAGTATAAAATGAAATTCACACAAAATACCAGTACCAGTGGTATGTAAGTTGATGACTACAAAAACAGATTGCATGCATCCGTTTTTACATGACTGAACAATAACAGTACCTGTTCTTACATGACTGAACAATAACAGTACCTGTTTTACATGACTTCAAAATTATCCTACTCATGTTAGGGGTTAGCATTTTTGTATTTTCAGAGACCCTATCCAAAGTTACTCCCCCAATTCAAAGAATTTCAGACTCTCTTGCAATTACTCATGCACTATTAAGCTGCATCTGTATATTAGCATAACACCAGAGAAGCCTAAGCAGTATGTCTCTCATAATATAACATAAAAAGGTTTGCTGATACACAACAAAGTCACTTAGTACCTGCAATTCACTAAAACTTTTGCACGAAGAGTACTTTAAAGTATCAAGATGTCACTAATTTCAACCACGGCAAATAATTATCAAAACATCAAGGCTACGATAAAAAACCATCAAGGCTACTTACCAGAATGCAGTGAATCGGGGTATGGTAGAGGGCCCTGGTGGCTGGCTCTACCGAGATGGCTCCGTATGGTGGCTGCGGCTGTGGAACGGGAAAGAGATGACAGAAATGGAGGCTACGGGGTGCGGCGGCGTGAGACTGGAGGCTACGGGGTGCGGCGTGCGAATGGAGGCTACGGGGTGCGGCGGCGGCTGTGGAATGGGAAAATAGATGACAGAAAGGGGAAATCAAAAAATTAGGGATGGCTGGTGGTGAGAATGGAGGCTGAGGGATGCGGCGTCACCGGCGTGAGAATGGAGGTTGAGGGATGCGGCGTGCGGTGGTGTGAGAATGGAGGCTGCGGGGTGAGTCGGGTGATGGCTGTAGGAGGAGAAAACGAAAGACCAATTGAGGAAAGAATGAATTAGGGCTACAGACAGACGGACCCTTTGAAGATTACCATTTACCACATACACGTGGAAATGACGAAAATGCCCTTATTTTTCGAGCCTACCGAGCTTAAACGAGCCGAGTCCGGCTCGGCTCGTTTATTAAACGAGTACTATTAGAGCTCGAGCTCGGCTCGTTTCTCTCTGTTAACGAGCCGAGCGAGCTCTTATCGAGCCGGGTCGAGCTCGGCTCGCGAGCTGCCCGGTTCGATTAACAGCTCTACTCATGGCTAGATAGTTGTAATTGTCATTAAAACAAAAAAAAAAAGGTTCAGTTTCTTATCTTATAGATTGCAAACCATCAAGATTTGGATATTGCTTACCAAATAAATAAATAAATATGAAGTCGAAAGCTGAATTTTTTTTTATTTTTGATGATATTATATCAAACATTCTTTCATGTCTAACTATAAACAAATATTTTGTCATCTTTTACATTACCATTTTCATTCTTACACTAAGGGGTAAAATGGCATAACCATATTCGAAAAATTACTTTTTCTTGTTTTATGCAAAATTTTTAGTTGTATTGCTAATGCTTACAATTAACGGTAACTAACAAAAATTAACTACTCGTGTTTATTATTTTTCACACAAAAGTTCATAAAACATAAATTTTCAAAGTGTAAAACTAATTTTTACAACTAAACATAACTTGAATTATTGATACACACATACAATGTGTCCCGATCACTAGTTGATATGAATAACAAAACATAGATTAGGATTGATTTTCTGTGGTGACGTAGTTATCCAAATCCAAATAAAAATGAATTAATATTTACATTTGTATGTCACCAAGGATTTTCCCCACAAGCACGCAAGGATTTTCCATGCTGTCATTCCCCTCCACCATGTCAACAAATTTTTTTCAACGAAGTCTAGAAGTCATCGTCGCTTTATCACCTTTGTATAGTTCCTTCCTACTTCCTACAAACACAGAACGGTGAAGTGATATGCCTTTTAAAGTGTATAAATGAGGCCACCCCTCTAGGCTTACTATATCAAACAAACCAACGATACCAAAGGAATCCAATGGAGTATCATCTTCCTTGTACTTTTTCATCGTTACTGCTACTCTTCTTATTCAGTTCTATTCCAGTCACCAGCCAATTCTCAATTGCCAGCAGTAAAGAAGCTCATAATTATTCGAATGTCTCTTGTATTGAAAATGAACGACAAGCTTTTCTTCAATTCAAGTATGGGTTGATAGATGGATCAAATCGTCTGTCATCTTGGATTGGAGAAAGCTGTTGTTCATGGGAAGGCATTAGTTGCCACAAAATCACTGCTAGTGTTTTGAAACTTGATCTACGCAATACGGTGCCATTTTATGATGATTGTAGACACCAAAATTTTGTCAATTTTCAAGGTTTTCCTGAATTTTTATCTATTTAATGAATTATTTATTTTCTTGCATTTTAATGTGCATTTTTCTCATTTTTTGCAGGTTTGTTTTAAAAAAAAAAAGAAAAAAAAAAAACAACAAAAACTAAAAAAAAAAAAGAAAAAGAAGAAAACTAAAAAAAAAATCAAAAAATCATAATCATTTTGTTTCACCAAATTAACTATTAACCCATTTTGGACTCAATGGCCATGGACTTTTCTTTTCATTCGTTGAGAAATCATCATTTTGGCAAATGCTACACACAAGCTCCACTTTGGCTACAAGTCCCTCTGGCTCTCTCTTGAAAAAAAGGAGAGACAAGACACAAGAGAAAAAAAAAACCAACTCTCCACTTTTTCTCCCAACACATCTCTGGGCTCTCTCTCACAGAACAAGAAGAAGAGAAACACTCCAACTCTTACATCTTCTCGGCTCTCTCCCTCGACAGACAAAAGCCACAGACGAAAAAGGGGAAGCTTGGGAGCTTGCTGCTAGTGCCATTACCACCACCACTGCCATAATAATCTCCATTGTAAAACCATTGTAAGTCTCTCCTTTTATTTTTTTTGTTTTGATTCCAACGAGATAGCTCCTGGAAATTTGGCAAAGATTTAGTTGATCCTTATTTTAATGCAAACTGGTTCGGTTTTTTCTTCTTCTTTTCTTTGGCTGTGATGATCAATAATCTTGTGGGTTTTGTAAAATAAATTGGTTGCTGATGTTGTTGTTTTTTTTGGAATAAGCCATGAACAAAATTAAGAAAAAAGAAACGGCCTATGAATGCATGTCAAGTGTTTGTGAAAATGCCAAAATGAAAAATAAATCAAATTAGTGAATCTTTTGTGCTTTTTTTTTTTTTGTCAGCAATGGATGACCATCAGCTAGTACAAATCCTAGAAATGCTTAGTTATCCAAAATTTTGGAGTTTTTGAGCCTTATAAGCATTAAAATAATTTTCTTCATTTTTGGGGCTGTTTTGACTTAATGCATCATTTTGTTGTTGTTTACTTATCAAACTAAGATTATAGTTGTAATGTAGAGGTTATAAGGAGGGTTTTGGCATCATTTTTATGATTTTTTGTGAAGGTCTAAGGGTTATAAAAGAATAAAAACCGGACTGATTTTTGCTATTTTGACCACTTTGTTTTCCTTTATTGTAAAAAATAACTCCGGAAACAAATTCTACGAGAGAAATGGAGTGGGGAGGTGCATTTTGAGAAATTTTGGCGACCGAAAAATTCGCAGGTGGCCGGCAGCCGCCATGGCTGCCAGCTGAAACTTCTTCGGCTGGCCGATGAAGAAGAAAAAGAAACGGATGGGAAGTGGAGGAAGAAGAAAGAAAAGAGAAGAAGAAAAAGAAAAGAAAAAAGGAAAGTGAGTTGGGCCAATATTTCTTTTTTTTGATGGGCTTGTTTCTTATTTGTGGTTGGGCTAGAAGGTTAGACCCAGGTTTGAGTGATAAAAGACGGGCTGGCCTGTGTGTTTTGTCTTGGACTTTCGGCTGGGTTTGGGCAATGTTCGGCCCAAAGAAATAAATGATGGCCCGATGGCCTTTTTCTTGCCCAAATCAGAAATCGAAATTTGCACCTTTTGCCCCTGATCTTTAAAGTTGTTTTATTGCGGCCCAGAACATTTCAAGTTTCTTTCACTTTGGCCTTAAATTAATGCATTTTGGTCCCTGAATTTTTCCTTCTACATTTAATTTTGACTCAAACTTTTGGAAAAAATATAATTTTATCCCCAAAAGTTTTCAATTTTTGCAATCAGTCCCTAGTGAGTAGGGATGCAAGGGGGCCGTGTGCCCGCGGGGGGCTCTCGGGGCGGGGTTGGGGCGGGGGCGGGGGGAAATTTTTTCCCCCCGCTTAGAAACGGGGGGGGCGGGTGTCCCGCCCCATCCCCCGCCCCCGCCACCCGCAAAACAATAAAAATATATAATTATATATAATATGTAAGTTAATTAGTTATAAACTTATGATAATGATATTATTAGTTAAATGTATTATATAATGTATATTAGTTTATGTAATATAATTGATATTATCAATTATGTGAATAATTATACATGTCTACTAATAGAATTTATTAATTAGTTATACTAAATTTACTAATACATTTATACTAAATTTCTAATTACACTTAATAGAATAACACTTTTTTCTCAAAAAAAAGCACAAACACAATGATGAATTAGTGATTGCATTTGTACTAAAAGTGAAAATTTGACTATTTTAGTTATATTTATTTCATCATATTGGATTGTATTCAAATAACTTCTGTTTGATTGTTTTTATGAGTTTCAATTGTAAAATTACAATGAATAATAATTTGGTGATGTGTTGATATTTTAGTACTTGATTATTTATTAAAATTTAATTATAATAAAATTTTATTAACCCCGCGGGTGCCCCCGCGGGGGAAGCGGGGCAAGGCGGGGCGGGGGGAGCGGGAGGCGGGGGACGGGGGGAACTAATAGGCAACGGGGCGGGGGACGGGGGAGGGGTCCCCCGCCCCAACCCCGCCCCATCCCTACTAGTGAGTTTTGTCTCTCTTTATTATGATTGTTTCTTTCCTTTAATAGCCAATTATGTCACTTTTGAATATATTTAAGGGTTAAAAACAAAAAAGCCTCCTGTGCTAAACCTAATATACAAATAAGCCCCCTATGGTTTCAAAATATACAACGCGACACCTCGTGCTTTGAACTAAGTTATAACCGTGACGAAAATCGGTAAAATTAACGGGACTGATGTACTGGAAGCTAAAAACAAATTCTTTATACTTAATTTTTAGCAAATATTCCTATTGTACCCCTTAGCCCCCAATAAAACTCCCTCCCAGCGATGCTTGTGTACAGAATTGATTTCTACTTGATTGAGAGAAATTGAACTAGCCTTTGGGAGAAATCAAATTACCACACAGGAGGTTTGAAAGGTAAAGCCATTCTCCAGATACGAAGTCAACCTGCGAGGAACTACTACACAATCTTGGCTAAGGTAAAAGGATTTGATTTTGGGTTTTGGCTAACAGATCCTACTCAACACCCCTAATCAGCAAAAATTTCCCATCACAAATGGAAATTTCAGAAATTATTTGCGTCACCTAGTCAACACCCAAATATCAACAAAAATCTCGGCTTTAAATTCAAACTTGCAGTCCCAAATCAGTAAAAATCTCCCATTAGAAATGGACATTTCAGAAATTATTTGCATGACTCCTAGTTCCAACACCCAAAATTTAAAAAAAAATCTCGGCTTCAAAACCAAAGTCGTAGTCCCAAAACAGCAAAAATCTTCATTTTAAATCCAAAGTACCAGTCTCAAAACTCACAAAATCAGGAATTTTCTAAGGTAAATTTGGGTGTAAATAACATCATCAGCCCTCAAAATCTGAGATGGGTAACCCTAAATTGTACTGAGCACGGAGCACGGAGAAGGTTCAAAAATTCCCGTGGCAGTACTGGTTGCAGATCAAACCAATGCCAATCATTACCATTCCAGTAGTCAATCACCTTAGGTGAAAGATGTTCTTTTGGGATTTCTGGTACGATACTAGCTAGAGGTGAATCCGTAAGCCAGGTATCTAACCAAAAGTGAATGGATTTCCCATTACCCACTCTCCAACAAACTCCCTCATCCAAAATAGCAGCCGTGCTCCATATACCTCTCCATAGATGGGAAGCATTTGATTTACACGAGAAAGCGTTGCTACCATATTTACTGTAAAGGATTTGCTGCCAAAGACCATCCTCATGTTTCAACAAATTCCACCCAAGTTTGCTGAGGGCTGCTTCATTGAGAAGTGAAAGATTTCTAATACCCAGGCCACCACACTCTTTTGGCAAGCAAACCTGATCCCAAGCTACATAATGAACTTTCCTTTCGCCATCTTTTTCCCCCCACAGAAAGCGTCTATTGCAGCAAAGAAGATGAGACTGTTTGGTTGGGCTTTACTCCCTCTCTCTCGCTCTCGCTTTCCCTCTCTCTCTCTTTGTAGGGTTTCAAGGGAAGAAATGAGTCCGTTCAATTGCCTTTTGGGTATTATACAAGGGCATTTTGGTCCTTTCATCAGTTCCCGTTAATTTTACCAATTTCCGTCAGTGTTACAACTTAGTTCAAAGCACGAGGTGTCGCGTTGTATATTTTGAAACCATAGGGGGCTTATTTGTATATTAGGTTTAGCACAGGGGGCTTTTTTGTTTTTAACCCTATATTTAAATTGTAAACTTTAGATGTTCTTAAATTTCTATGCATTTGACATATTTAGATGAATTTTTTTTATTATTATTATTTTTCAATTAAATTGGTGCCATGATTCTTTTGTTCATTTTGAGTATAAATAGGGTCGTGTAACTCCATTAGGTCACCACTTCAAAAGGGAGGTATCCCTATTATTATTATTCCAATGTCAATTACGTGCTCTTGTGTGCTCCTACGTGTTCCTATGTGTTTATATATTTTTATATGCTTTGTTTATTTGATTTGAATGTTCATTTAAATTTTCTTATGTTTGTTTAGTTAATTTTATAATTATTTGAGAGGCATTTAAATATCTCAAAAATGTAATAGATAGGATAATTAGATTTGTTTTATTATATTTTTCCCTTTTAGAATTGTAGTTAGGCTCCTCGATGTAATAGGTAAGTTGTGTGTTATGTGACTTATGTGTTATGTGCCTTACTCGCTTTCCTTAGGATTTTTTTGCATCTAGATAATATGTTTATGCGTTACGTGTTACGTGCTCTTATGTGTTTATTTGTTTTAATTTATGCCTATTTGTCTTATTATGTATTATTAATGCGTGACGTCACCACACTAGTCCAATGCTAATTATGATTTTTCCCTCCTCCACTTACTTGCTAGTCCAACGCTAGTAAGAATTTTTAGAAATAGGCTAGTCCAACACTAGACCCTTAGATCATTCGTACGTTAGATTCATTTTTTGTGATATTCATTACATTTTCATACATATTTTCATTTTTAAGATATTTTCTCATTTGCGTGATATTTCCTATTATATTATCCCCTATCCTCTATATGTGTTAATCATATTATTTAGAATTGCATCTCATTTAAGTTAGTTCATTTGCTTGTCTATGTTAGGAGAATTATTCTTTGAACATGGGAAATGGGTGATTATAACTTTTTAGTTTAAATACCTCATTAATTCCTCTATAAGCAAATTATGTCACGAGTTTTTGCCTCCCGTACCTTTTATGTTGCATTCATTTTCTTTGATCACTTATACCTTATGTATATAATTTAATTTTCTTTTCTTTTCTTTTGATTTCATCATTCGCATATTCGTAATGCCTTCAAGGAATTATTTTGGCCTTCGCAATTAATGCGATTGGTATCAATTAAACGCTTGAATGGATATTTTGTCCATTTAGATATTTTATAATTTTAGATTTGCATCCATATAGGAAACATCCAAATGTGATAAATTTAAGGGTTAGATTAAGAAAATTTTGATTAAACCTCGCAACTAGCTTAGATTAGGTTGAAAGGGTGTCTTAGGTTTGAATTAATCAAGCCTTTGTCTTTCCTTTCTTCAATCGTGACTCTCGAACCCATTTTCTTTTGTTTCAAAGACCTGGAGTTGGCCAAAAGGGTTTTAATTTATTTTATTTTTGTCAAAAACTATTTTTGGGGTGACTTGGTACACCCAAACTCAATATCAAGTAGCGACTTCTATTTTTTTTAAAAATCCTTTTAGACAAAATTTTGGATCAAAATTGTCGCATTTTTTTTAAGTCCCATTCTAGGTCCTTTTTCACTTGTTTTAAAATAAAATAAAATCTTTTTGTGAATATCTATTTTTATTTTTCATCGCGAAAAAATGGGGCGCGACAACTTGGCGACTCCACTGGGGAAGCTAGAGAGTGCAAGTACTCGGTTTAGTTGTGTTTTCTCTTTTTTTAACCCTTTTATTTATCATATTTGGATGTTTTAGGTTGCATTTTTTTAGGATGTTTTGCATTTCACACTCGTAATCGTTCCTCGTCTTACGTGTGTGTGATGAATGGTTTATTTATTTACTTATTCGTATCACGATTTGCATTTGGGGTGGAGAATATTACCTTAGAGCCTTCACGTGCAGTTAATGTTAATTCCTCCCCTCAAAAGAAGCACTTCATGCGTGCATGCATTAATTTCACCCTATTTTTATTTTTTCTCGTGGGCGCCATCCCATATTTTTTGTAGGATTAGGGTCGATTTCCTTAGGTAGGCGGATGGTGTACTCTGCGTTCATAGCGATGCCTAAGAGATCACTCAAGCCATCGGCCGAAGGCCTTGGAATTGATGACCCTACGCCTTTTGGTCTGAAAGCTTTGGAGTCTGAAACCTTATCGAGTCTAGATACATTAGTAAGTCAAACCTCATGCATCCATAATAGAAATTATCTAAGATAGAATCAACCTTACCCAATTAGTAATACTAGACACGAGGGAAGGGATTCCATCCCTCTTTCTTTGCTTTCTTGTATCATTTATTGTCCCAACGTATTATATGTTATTTGTTGAACTAATATTTTCTTGTTTTCTTCTCTTTTTCTGCATACACAAACTTTAGAAATAAGAGTTCTGGCGTGGTACTCGTTTAGAATAAGACCGCATTTTATATTAAAGCATGTTTAAAGTTTAGTTAATTGCATACGCATATGTAATGCACATTATTTTAGGCTTACCCCGGCATTTAAATGGGGCACTTTTAGGTCACATTTCAATTATCTCATTGTATATTTAATATGCTTTAATAAATTGTCACCATGCATTAACTATAGAGGGAATGCCAAGTAGAGAATCCCGTGTTAGGAATATGCCGCCTTTTGTCTCGGATATATAATTCAATGAGACTTGCACATTTATATTTTTTGTATCATCCAAAGGGGTAGTGCACAAGGTAAGGTAGGATCTATTCCTTTTCAAGTTGATAGCATTGAAGATGAGGAACAATTTTTTGTACATTAGAATATGAGTCTCTAATAATTATTTTTGGCCATTTTGTCAAGACTGGTAAAAATCCCTTGCATAAAGGACTTTAAATTGAAGAAATTCACAAACAATTCCTCATTGTTGAGATGATAAATATATCAAAGTCAAATCTTGATTTTAGAAGGCTCATAGGCTAATGCATTGCAACAAAAATTGTGAGTTTTGAAACTACAAATGGGGGAGCAATTCAGTCGATTTTTGAATAAACCGTCAATTCTATCCAATCCATTTGGCCCTTTGTATTCATTTTTAGGACAATACAATCAATTTTGAATAAATCATCAATTCCATTCAATTCATTATTCTTTTTTAGGACAATTTAGCAATTTTTTAATAAATTCTCAATTTTATTCAATCCATTTGTCCAGTTTTATTCACTTTTAAGATAATCCAGTCAATTTTTAAACTAACCATCAATTTCATTCGATCCATTTTACCCGTTTATTTTCTTTTAAAGTTTCGATCTATGGTTCGTCTAAGAAACTTGTCAAGACATTCAATCTTTTCAAAAATAAGTTTTTCACATTAAATTGATTTGTAATATCACTTTATGTGTCAATCAAAGCAATTAATCCATTCGGACTTTGTCCTCATTTTGTTAGGAGAAATTGTCTCTTGTCACTCCAATTAGTCAAATTTTTTAAAAATTGTCTTTTATTTGAATCTCAATAAGTTAGTCGGATCCATCAGGTATTGTATGGTGCCTACCCTCGAGGATTGCATTTTTCATGCTAGGCCAACCCTTGGTATAAAAGGGCTCCCCTATAGGACATGCATACCGATTTTATAGTTTTGTTTACTAACTCTGGGTATTTTTCTTTTATTTTTCCCCCTCCTCCACATTTGTAAAAGATATTTCAATAGGGTAAAAAAATATTTTTTTCCTATATCTGATAATATTTTTGGTCTATAAGTTTTGAAAATTACAAGTGTTACTTGATTTTTGGGCAGATCCTGCAATGTAGAAAAAAAAGAAGACCAAAAAAATTGAAAATGAAAATGAAAAATCCATTTGAAAATGCTAGTCTAAAGCATCTTAAAAATCTCTTGATTCATTGTTTTTAATACATTGTGTCTGAAAAGATAGAAAGAGAAAGTGTGTATATATTTGAAAGCGTATTCTCTAGAGATTTTTATTTTCTCATATGTATTATATTTGAGTAAAAAAAAAAATTCAAACATTTGCAATAATAAAGTTTTTCATTGAGACAATTATTGTTTTGTATATATTCATATTTATTTCATTCTTTATTTGCTCATTGGGAGATTTCATGGTGGATGTCAAGAAATAAGATTAAGTTTAGATTCCCAATTTTGTCATCTCTTGCATGAAATTCATATGTTTGGCTTTCTAAAGTCCTCGCATGCATGAGATTTGTGACCCAGACAATTCAAGGAGAGTGCCCACAAATTAAAATCAAAAGGGATCACTTGAACTTGTTAGTTTGTCTCAAGAGACTAAGTATGATGGCTTTTCTATTTCATTTTTGCCATTAACGTTTTTGCCCGACTCTATCAAATCTCAAAAAATTAGTCGCCATTGGTTGACTAGCTTCAAAGTGAGACAATTTTTACTGTGAAAATGTCCAGTGTGTCTAACCAGATTCAATCCACATTTGAATGAAAGCAAAATGTACATTAGTTCTTATTTGTTTTGAAAATTTGGAATGATCCTTTAGGCTTTCGTTTCTCTATCTATATAGATTTTATCATTTGTTTTCCCATTCGAGACTCTAAAAAAAAATAATAGAATTTCGTTTCAAATAAAAGCCTCAATGATCATGACCCTACATGAAAAAATTTTCAAATGTCAAAAGGGGATGGATTCTCCCTAGTTGGCTATTATTTACTTTGATTGTCATGAGAAGTAAGAATGATGCTTTGGCCATTGCTTCTACTATCTAAACACTATTCATCCTTTGCATCCTTGTTTGAGCCTAAATTGGTGGCTCGTTTCAAAAGCATTTATGAATGCACCCCCACACTGGGGAAGGAGATTTGAGAATTGAAAAAAATGGCAAAGATGCTCAAAATTTTTGAAAGGGACATCAAATAAAGAAAAAGAGTGAAAGAAAAAAAAAAGAAGAGAAAAATTGCAAGTTAGGGGAATTTGACTCTACCATTGATATTTTGATCTTCAATATCGGAGAGAAAGAGAGGCCATTTATAGTCTAAAATTAGGGAGTTTTCAATTCTATCATTGGCATTTGGGATCTCAGCATTGATAAAAAAAAAAAACAACGAGAAAAAAAATGTGAAAAATGATGAATGTTGAAATGAAAAAAAATGCAAAGACATCAAATTCCAAATTCCCTCTAGTGATTGATAAAACAAAAAAAAAAGGAGAGTCAAAATAGGGTCCCAGGTTTTGAGTCCAAAATTGGAGCAATTTTTGGGAAGGAATGCGATCTTAAGTGCATTGTCCTTGAAAATTCTATTTCTTTTAGCTATCGTTGTCAAACCACATTACAAGCTCATAAAATCCATTGCTGACTTATCTTTCATGACAATTTGAAGTAAGGATCATGTCTATAAGGAATCTTCCAATCACTCATGATCATAAGGTCATAATCTGTTTTCATATATTTAGCTATCGCTTTTACTCATACATTACAAGCCTATAGAGCTTATATGTTGACTAAGTTTTCTCAAGAAATAAGAGTGATAAATTATTTGCTTTCACTAAGATGTGATGTTGCATATGTTGGATACAATTTAGGCACCCAAAAACAAAAGATAGATCCTGATATACCATCTCCCTGAGCCACCTCAAAATCATTAATAATACCCATTTGATTGGTTCTAAAAGATGAGCTAACAAGAAGGGGACCATTTTCCCTCAACACCGATCCCAAAATGAGGAAGAGATCTTTTACAATTTGGTCTTATTTTGAGAGATTTATCATGAAATCTTCTATATGAGTTTGGATATGACATTTAAATTCTTCATTTGAAAAATGTAGTTTCTATTCACATTGCATGTGATTATTTTGCAACTCAAATAAGCCCAAACTGGGGCAAATTTTTTGTAATATATTTGTGAGATCTTATCAAATAAGTTCAAATTGAAGCAAAATTCTATAATATATTTGTAGGGTATGTCCAAGGTCAAGTATATTTTTCAAATCTGGATAAGTCAACACTTTGCATGAACCTTAATTGTTATATCATTGCTAAAAAAAAAACAAAAAAAAGGAATTTAGAAAAATTCAAATGCTTTGAAAAATCCCCTTTGACAGGTGTTATGGTTAAGATCAAGGAAAAGACGCAAGTCAAAATCTTGCAAATTTGGAGGTCAATTACGAATAAAAAAGGGGTCAATAATGCTACATTGCTAGGGGAGGATCGGCTATTTATTCAGAAGGAGTACATACTTCAGCAACTAACTTAAAAAAAAAAAAAAGAGAAAAAAGGGGAGTGAAAGAAAAAAGAAAGAAAGAGTTTTTCCTTCAATTTTGCAAATTTTTGCTATTGAACTTTGGGAGTATTTCACTTAGAGATTACATTACTAAGTTGGGACAACATCTTATCGTCTTATACTTCAAATAGAAGTGGCAATACCTGCCAAAATTGGGATCCCGTCTTTGCGCATTTTTTTTTACGAAGGCTCAGGTAGAAGAAGTCAAATGGATCAAGGAGCGCAATGAATTGTTATCTCCAATGGATGAAAAAGAGGTTGAATGTTATTTGTCAAGGACAATGCTATCAACAAAGGATGATTTATTGTTTATATCAAGAAAGACAAATCTCGCCTATTTGAAGAAAGGGAAGAGGTTTTGAAGTGAATTCTTCCGATTCAAGAGGAGGTTAAGGGAAAGTTTGCTCCAACTTGGCAAGGACCATTTATTGATCAAAGAATGCTATCCGGAGGAGCGCTTGTTCTCATGGAGATGGATGAGCAAATTTTCTCTCGACCAATCAGCTCAAACATGTGCAAAAAGTTTTTCATCTGATTATGAAAATCTTCTTCTAAAATTACTGCAAGAGATGGGGTCAAGCCTCTCAAGATCTTAAGCTCCACATTAGGGCAATTTTTTGGTCTTTGCTCAAAAAAAAAAAAGAAAAAGAAAATGGGGGGTGACCTCAATGAAAATCCGAAAGGTTAAGGTCATTAAGATTGACGACATCAAAAGGGGTCAAATGCGACATCTTTCTTTTTCAAGGGCCATTCATTCAAATATGGTCATTAGAAACAGATGTTTTGTGATACACAGTGGAGTATGGCTGACTGACGCTAGAAAATTGAGAAGATTTAACACAAGTTTCAGCTCAACTCTTGGAGAGCAGTTTTGACATCGAAAGATCATGCTTGCATGCTTCTCAAGGCCAAAGGGGCCACAAAGGATCACATAGTGGTGACATTATGTGATCACTCTTTCTGTTTTCTCGAAAGCATAAAAAATGTGGCATTTGTTAAACATGATTTACACTAGGGCCAATATTAAAAGGAGTGAGCTCCAAATTTGCCTGAATCAACTTTGAAAAAAAAACAAAAAGAAGAAGAAGAAGTCAAAAAAAGGGGGCCTAACACTGGGGCAAATTTTGAAAAATTGCAATTTCAAAAGTGATTTCAAAACCGTTTTTATATTTGTTGGGTTTGAATTTTATCCCACCAATCTCGGCAGGTTCGGGTTTTATCACACTGACTGTTTTTAGATTTTTTTTGGGCTCGAATTTTATCCCACTAACATCAGCAGGCTTGGATTTTATCCCACTAACCGTTTTTATTTTCGTTGGGTTAGGGTTTTATCCCACCAACGTCGGCAGGTTCGGGTTTTATCCCACTGACCATTTTTATATTTGTTGGGCTTGGGTTTTATCCCACCAACCTCAGCAGGTTCGGATTTTATCCCACTGACCATTTTTTGTTTTTGTTGGACTTGGGTTTCATCCTACCAACCTCGGCAGGTTCAGATTTTATCCCACTGATCGTTTTTATGTTCGTTAGACTTGGGTTTTATCTCACTAATCTCGGTAGACTTGGGTTTTATTCCACTGACCGTTTTTATGTTCGTCGGGTTAGGGTTTTATCCCGCCAACCTCGGCAGGTTTGGATTTTATCCCACTGACCGTTTTTATGTTCGTTGGACTTGGATTTTATCTAATCAATCTCGGCAGGGTCGGGTTCTAGCCCACTGATTGTTTTTATGTTGTTGGGCTTGGGTCTTATCCCACCAAATTCGGCAGACTCGGATTTTATCCCACTGACCGTTTTTATGTTGTTGGAGTTGGGTTATATCCCACCAATCTCGGCAGGTTCGAATTTTATCCCACTGACCATTTTTATGTTTGTTGAGTTTGGGTTTTATTCTACCAACATCGGCAGGTTCGGGTTTTATTCTACTGACCGTTTTTATTTTCGTTGAACTAGGGTTTTATCCCACCAATTTCGGCAGGTTCGGGTTTTACCCCACAGACCGTTTTTATGTTAGTTGGGCTTGATTTTTATCCCACCAATCTCGGCAGGCTCGGGTTTTATCCCACGGACCGTTTTTATTTTCATTGGGTTTGAGTTTTATCCCACCAACCTCGGCAGGCTCGAATTTTATCCCACTGACCATTTTTTATGTTTGTTAGGCTCGAATTTTATCCCATCAATCTCGGCAGGCTCAAGTTTTATCTCACTTACCGTTTTTATGTTTGTTTGGCATGGATTTTATCACACCAACCTCGGCAGGCTCTGATTTTATTCGACTGACCGTTTTTATTTTTGTTGGGCTCGAGTTTTATCCCACCAATCTCGGCAGGTTCGGATTTTATTCCATTGACCGTTTTTATTTTCGTTGGACTAGAGTTTTATCCCACCAAATTAGGCAAGCTCGGATTTTATCCCACTGACCGTTTTTATGTTTGTTGGGCTTGGATTTTATCACACCAACCTCGGCAGGCTTGTGTTTTATGTCACAGATCATTTTTTATTTTTGTTGGTTTTGGTTTTTATCCCACCAATCTCGGCAGGCTCGGATTTTATCTCACTGATCGTTTTTATATTCGTTGGGATCGGATTTTATCCCACCAACCTCGGCAGGTTCAGGTTTTATCCCACTGACTATTTTTATGTTTGTTACGTTTTGAGTTTTATCCCACCAACCTCGATAGGCTCGAGTTTTATCCCACTGACCGTTTTTATTTTTGTTAGGTTTGGATTTTATCCCACTAACCTCGGCAGACTCGGGTTTTATTTCACTGACCGTTTTTATGTTGTTAGGCTTGGATTTTATCCCACCAACCTCGACAGACTCGGGTTTTATCCCACTGACCGTTTTTATTTTTGTTGGGCTCGGGTTTTATCCCACAAATCTCGGCAGACTCTTGTTTTATCTCACTGACTGTTTTATTTTCGTTGGGTTAGAATTTTATCCCACCAACCTCGGCAGGCTCGGATTTTAACCCACTGATCGTTTTTATGTTCGTTAAGCTTGGGTTTTATCCCACCAACCTCGACAGACTCGGGTTTTATTTCAATGATCGTTTTTATGTTCGTTGGGTTTGGGTTTTATCCCACCAACCTCAGCAGACTCGGATTTTATTCCACTGACTGTTTTTTTTCGTTGGGTTTGGATTTTGTTCCACCAATCTCGGCAGGTTCGGGTTTTATCCCACTGATCATTTTTATGTTTGTTGGGATTGAATTTTATCCCACCAATCTCGACAGGCTCGGGTTTAATTTTATTGACCGTTTTTATCTTCGTTAGGCTAGAGTTTTATCCCACCAACTTCGGCAGTCTCGGATTTTATCCCACTGACCTTTTTATGTTTGTTGAGTTTGGGTTTTATTCCACCAACCTCAACAAGTTCGGGTTTTATCCCACTGACCTTTTTTCTTTTCGTTGGATTTGGGTTTTATCCCACAAATCTCGGCAGGCTCGGATTTTATCTCACTGACTATTTTTACGTTTGTTAGGCTCGGGTTTTATCCCATCAAACTCGGCAGGCTCGAGTTTTATCCCACTGACCGTTTTTATGTTTGTTCGGCTTGGATTTTATCCCATCAACCTCGGCAGGCTCTGGTTTTATTTTGCTGACCGTTTTTATTTTTGTTGGACTCGGGTTTTATTCTACCGTTTTTTATTTTTGTTGGGTTAGGGTTTTATCCCACCAACTTCGGCAAGCTCGATTTTATCCCACTGACTGTTTTTGTATTTGTTGGGTTTGGGTTTTATCCCACCAACCTCGGCAATCTCATATTTTATCTCACTGACCGTTTTTTTATTTTCGTTGGGTTTGGGTTTTATCCCACCAACCGGCAGTCTCAAGTTTTATCCTACTGATTGTTTTTATGTTCGTTGGGATTAAATTTTATCCCACCAACCTCGGCAGGTTCGGGTTTTATCCCACTGACCATTTTTAAGTTTGTTGGGGTCGGGTTTTATCCCATCAACTTGGCAGGCTCGGGTTTTAACCCACTGATCGTTTTTATGTTCGTTAAACTTGGGTTTTATCCCACCAACCTCGACAGACTCAGATTTTATTTCAATGATCGTTTTTATGTTCGTTGGGTTTGAGTTTTATCCCACCAATCTCGGCAGACTCGGATTTTATTCCACTGACTGTTTTTTTGTTCGTTGGGCTTGGATTTTATTCCACCAATTTCGGCAGGCTCGAATTTTATCCCACTGATAGTTTTTACATTTGTTGGGATTGGGTTTTATCCCACCAATCTCGACAGGCTCGGGTTTAATTTCATTGACCGTTTTTATCTTCGTTAGGCTAAGGTTTTATCCCACCAATTTCGGCAGGCTCGGATTTTATCCCATTGACCTTTTTATGTTTGTTGTTGAGTTTGGGTTTTATTCTACCAACCTCGACAAGTTCGGGTTTTATCCCACTGACCTTTTTTCTTTTCGTTGGGTTTGGGTTTTATCCCACAAATCTCGGCAGGTTCGGATTTTATCTCACTGACTGTTTTTACATTTGTTAGGCTCGGGTTTTATCCCATCAAACTCGGCAGGCTCAAGTTTTATCCCACTGACCGTTTTTATGTTTGTTCGGCTTGGGTTTTATCCCATCAACCTCGGCAGGCTCTGGTTTTATTTTGCTGATCGTTTTTATTTTTGTTGGACTCGGATTTTATTCTACCAATCTCAGCTGGCTCAAGTTTTATTCCACTGACCGTTTTTATTTTTGTTGGATTAGGGTTTTATCCCACCAATTTCGGCAGGCTCGAGTTTTATCCCACTGACTGTTTTTGTATTTGTTGGGTTTGGATTTTATCCCAGCAACCTCGACAGTCTCATATTTTATCCCACTAACCATTTTTTTATTTTCGTTGGGTTTGGGTTTTATCCCACCAACCGGCAGGCTCGAGTTTTATCCCACTGATTGTTTTTATGTTCGTTGGGATTAGATTTTATCCCACCAATCTCGGCAGGTTCGGGTTTTATCTCACTGACCATTTTTATGTTTGTTGGGGTCGGGTTTTATCCCATCAACCTCGACAGGCTCGGGTTTTAACCCACTGACCATTTTTATTTTAGTTGGATTTGGGTTTTATACCACCTGCCTCGGCAGGCTCGAGTTTTATCCCACTGACCGTTTTTATATTCGTTGGGATTGAGTTTTATCCCATCAATCTCGACAGGCTCGGGTCGTATCCCACTGACCGTTTTTCTTGATTATTTGATTAATAATTGCGCTTTATCGTTCATTTTGTATTTCATGTTTAGAAGTTCTGAGAGTTCAAACTTTTTCAATTTTTGTAAAGATCACAGATAGTCAATGTACTTGTTTCATTGGGGTTTCACTTGTATTCGAACTACATTTGACCTGATTCCCATGACGGGATACGTAGGCAACTCTACATGAGTTCGGTCACGTTTTTATAATTTCATTACATCTTTTGTTTAATAATTATGGCCAAGTGTTACCTTGTTACTTTAGCTCAATTGTAGTCAGAAGAGACAGGTAAGTAATTTGGTGTCTACGTCTTTGTCTTCAATTTTTTCGAAACTCTAGACAAAGAGGGGCAAGTTGTAAACACCAAATTTTTGTCAATTTTCAAGGTTTTCCTGAATTTTTATCTATTTAATGAATTATTTATTTTCTTGCATTTTACTTATTTTTTGCAGGTTTGTTTTAAAAATAAAAAAATAAAAAAAAACAACAAAAACTAAAAAAGAAAAAAAAAGAAGAAAACTAAAAAAAAAAATCAAAAAATCATCATAATCATTTTGTTTCACCAAATTAACTATTAACCCATTTCCAACTCAATGGCCATGGACTTTTCTTTTCATTCGTTGAGAATCATCATTTTGGTAAATGCTACACACAAGCTCCACTTTGGCTACAAGTCCTTCTCGGCTCTGTTTTGAAAAAAAGGAGAGACAAGACACAAGAAAAAAAAAAAAACCAACTCTCCACTTTTTCTCCCAACACATCTCTCGGCTCCTCTCACAGAACAAGAAGAAGAGAAACACTCCAACTCTCACATCCTCTCGGCTCTCTCCCTCGACAGACGAAAGCCACAGACGAAAAAGGGGAAGCTTGGGAGCTTGCTGCTAGTGCCATTACCACCACCACTGTCATAATAATCTCCATTGTAAAACCATTGTAAGTCTCTCTTTTTATTTTTTTTGTTTTGATTCCAACGAGATAGCTCCTGGAAATTTGGCAAAGATTTAGTTGATCCTTATTTTAATGCAAACCGGTTCGATTTTTTCTTCTTCTTTTCTTCGGCTTTGATGATCAATAATCTTGTGGGTTTTGTGAAATAAATTGGTTGCTGATGTTGTTGTTTTTTTTGGAATAAGCCATGAACAAAATTAAGAAAAAAGAAACGAGCCTATGAATGCATGTCAAGTGTTTGTGAAAATGCCAAAATGAAAAATAAATCAAATTAGTGAATCTTTTGTGCTTTTTTTTTTGTCAGCAATGGATGACCATCAGCTAGTACAAATCCTAGAAATGCTTAGTTATCCAAAATTTTGGAGTTTTTGAGCCTTATAAGCATTAAAATAATTTTCTTCATTTTTGCGGCTGTTTTGACTTAATGCATCATTTTGTTGTTGTTTACTTGTCAAACTAAGATTATAGTTGTAATGTAGAGGTTATAAGGAGGGTTTTGGCATCATTTTTATGATATTTGGTGAAGGTTTAAGAGTTATAAAAGAATAAAAATCGGACTGATTTTTGCTATTTTGACCACTTTATTTTCCTTTATTGTGAAAATAACTCCGGAAACGGATTCTACGAGAGAAATGGAGTAGGGAGGCGTATTTTGAGAAATTTTGGCGATTGGAAAATTCGCAGGTGGCCGGCGCCGCCGGACCGCTGCCATTGCTGCCAGCTGAAACTTCTTCGGTCGAAAAAGAAACGGATGGAAAGTGGAGGAAGAAGAAAGAAAGGAGAAGAAGAAAAAGAAAAGAAAAAAGGAAAGGGGGTTGGGCTAATTTTTTTTTGGTGGGCTTGTTTCTTATTTGTGGTTGGGCTAGAAGGTCAGACCCATGCTTTATTTTGGTTGGGTTTGAGTGATAAAAGACGGGCTGGCTTGTGTGTTTTGTCTTGGACTTTCAGCTGGGCTTGGGTAATGTTCGGCCCAAAGAAATAAATGATGGCCCGATGGCCTTTTTCTTGCCCAAATCAGAAACCAAAATTTGCACCTTTTGCCCCTGATCTTTAGAGTAGTTTTACTGCGGCCCAGAACATTTCAAGTTTCTTTCACTTTGGTGTGAGAACCCTAGAATTTTCATATTTTCGTAGCCTATTGTTTCTTCTCATTTTCCATTTTTAAGTGAAAAATTTGCTAGCTAATCATTTTAAACAAAGGAAGGCCTAGTTGTTATGTGTATTTGTGTATGAGATATGTGTATATGTGTATGTGTTTGGAACTACGGTTGAGCGAGGCCATCGAATTCGAAAAAAAAAAGAAAAAAAAACATTTTGTGAAAAAATTGAAGGGCCAAATCTGACCAGATCTTGGCCGGATTGTTGGCCGGATTGCTTGAGGTTTTGAAAAAAAAAAAATAGTTTCCTATCTGGCCAGTATCCGGCCAGGAATCCGACCGGAAATCCGGCCGGATTCTGACGTGGCACAGGCTGCCACCAACTTTGACCGCCTATTTCCTTCTCTTTTTAAACTATTTTGGAGCCAAAATATCTTCATTTCTTCCTTATCCCAGCCGTGGCTTTGAGAGAAAGAAAGAAAAACTCTCCATTTTTCCAACTTCAATTTCTACTTAAATCTTGAGTTTTAACCGATAGAATTTTAATCTACTCCATACAAGTGCTAGCTAGGGTGGACTAGAGGTCTTGGTGGAGTTATTTTTGGAAGAGAAGCCCTAAGTTCCTACCTTTGTTGAGCTCATAAGGTGAGTTGTTGAGAAATTCCCTTGTTGGTTCTAATATTGGTTTATTTGTGACTTGTAAAGGCTAGAGGTGTTATATTGTGGATGATTTCATGGTTTTAAGTCAAGATGGTTCAATTTCTGATTTATTGGGTATTTTTCTGATTTTAAATGAAAGTCATGGATGGGTCTTGGATTGATGGATTGAATTGGGGTTAAATGGAACCTTTGTGCGTTAATTTCATTTGTTTGCGGAAAATTTACGCTTGTGGGATAATTTCCAGTTTTAGGGTTTCAATTTGGGGGTTTTCTTATAGTTAGCTTTGGAGTCTCTAATTGGCCTTGCTTGAAGGGTTTTGTGCCCTAATTGGACATGTTTTCTTACCTATGGACCATATGTGTGATTGTAATTAACGGTATGAGTAATGGGTTTTTGATTGTAGGGTGGAAGTGAAGAAAATTAGGGGAAATGCTGTCCGTTTCTTTTCTTGTCTTGTAAATGAATAAAATGGTTTTGGAAATGTGTTTTGTGCCAAGTTAAACGTATTTCATCAATAATTTCATCGATTCGCTCGGGAGATGTACGAGGGCTAAGTTTCTATTTGATCATATATATATATATATATATATATATATGAGTTTGGTGAATACCATGACCGTTTTACCATTTCAAAACATGATACCTCTTCCGTTTGAAACTTCAAATGGTTATTTACTCCGTACCAAAATATAGAGGTATGAGTTAGGGTTTTCTTGGCCACACGTGAACTACTTTCAAGTAAGGTTTTAAGTGTCCTCCTTTTCGATATGATTTTCATTAAGACCTTAGCTATAACCTTTACTTGAAGATATATTGACTTTTAGCCACACAAACGATTCAGAAAGAATATTACCTTAGTCTATTTATTTGGATTTTAATTTGTCCTTGGTCAAAAGTTTCCGTTGGAATTTTATAACCTTTTCAGTTTAGTTTTGCATTTAGTTTATGAAACCCTAGCTATTTCCGTCCACCGGTCCAAATGCCCTTGTTTCACTTTAAAGTTATTTCTATACGTTTTATTCATCAATTGTTGGGTTTCTTCGATTTCACCTAATTGTTTGTGCTAGATAGACTGTAATATTTTTTCTCATTTACTCTTAGGTTTTCTCGGTGACTGAGGTAATATCCGGAAGGATATTTGCACGTTGTTTTGCGTAAATAGGTGAGTGTTCCTTGTTTGCTATATTTTTCTTGACTTCATGACTTGTGTTCTTGTTTGATAATGTGTTAAGTGCTTTCAAGGATTTCCAAAACGAGTTTTCTAGGCGAGCGTGTACTTTACCGCGCTCGACCTAAATGAAACGTGAAATTTTCAATGATTTAATGATTGCTACATTAGTTGCGCATGATGTAAGCCTTTTGGCTGAATTGGGCCCTGCCCTTCGTTACCGATCGACTCGAGCCAGAAGCGGACTCGGTCGGGCGATATGGTGACCCTGGGTGAATTTGGGATACTCGAGTATTACCTTGTAGTCTGGTGGAGCCTGGCCAATTTTCAGGAGGGGGTGAACGAAACGAAAGAACGAACGAGGGTTTTATTTACCAAAAATGCATTTTATTTAAATGACCGGAGGAATAAGGGGAATGACAGGAGAACGAACGAACGAACAAATATATGGCTCCCTGTGAGCCCGTATCCTTTTAATGAATGTGTTTATCGCTTTATTTTGTATTTGTATCTTGAATTATTGGTTATATGTAATGAATATATTGAACTTCTTGTTGCCTATGTGTTCGGAACCTCACTGAGCTTTTAACTCATTCCTTTAGTTTTGTTTTCCTTAACAGGGGGATGCGAGCAAGGACGAGAGCCCAGTGTAGGTTAGCCTAGTCTAGTTTTTTTGTTTGGTAATGGTTCTCGCCCTAGTGTTTGGCACGGGCTGCATGTATGACGAATTGAGAACCTTTGTATATTCGATATTTGTACTTCCTTTTGAGATAGAAATTTATATAAGTTTCGCTTTAAGTTTTGGATTGTTATTTCGTTTGATCTTGTGGTTTTATTTCGGATTTGTTTGAGGTTCGACTGAGTCCCGGCGAGAGCTGAGCAGGCGATCCGCCAAACCCTCTGGTTCACCTTAGGGGGAGGTGGGGCTGTCACATTTGGTCCTTAAATTAATTGCATTTTGGTCCCTGAATTTTATCTTTCATTTAATTTTGACCCTTGAACTTTGGAAAAATATAATTTTTGTCCTCAAAAGTTTTCAATTTTTTACAATTCAGTCCCTAGTGAGTTTTGTCTCTCTTTATTATGATTGGTTCTTTCCTTTAATAGCTAATTATGTCACTTTTGAATATATTTAAATTGTAAATTTTAGATGTTCTTAAATTTCCATGCATTTGACATATTAAGATGAATTATTATTATTATTATTTTTCAATTAAATTAGTGCCATGATTCTTTTGTTCATTTAGAGTATAAATAGGGCTGTGTAACTCCATTAGGTCACCACTTCAAAAGGGAGGTACCCCTATTATTATTATTCTAATGTCAATTACGTGCTCTTATGTGCTCCTACGTGTTCCTATGTGTTTATATATTTTTATATGCTTTGTTTATTTGATTTGAATGTTCATTTAAATTTTCTTATGTTTGTTTAGTTAATTTTATAATTATTTGAGAGGCATTTAAATACCTCAAAAATGTAATAGATAGGATAATTAGATTTGTTTTATTATATTTTTCCCTTTTAGAATTGTAGTTAGGCTCCCCGATACAATAGGTAAGTTGTGTGTTATGTGACTTATGTGTTATGTGCCTTACCCGCTTTCCTTAGGATTCTTTTTGCATCTAGATATTATGTTTATGCGTTACGTGCTACGTGCTCTTATGTGTTTATTTATTTTAATCTATGCCTATTTGTCTTATTATGTATTATTAATGCGTGACGTCACCACACTAGTCCAATGCTAGTTATGACTTTTCCCCCCTCCGCTTATTTGCTAGTCCAACGCTAGTAAGAATTTTTAGAAATGGGTTAGTCCAACACTAGACCCTTAGATCATTCGTACGTTAGATTCATTTTTTGTGATATTCATTACATTTTTATACATATTTTCATTTTGAGGATATTTTCTCATTTGCGTGATATTTCCTATTATATTATCCCCTATCCTCTATATGTGTTAATCATATTATTTAGAATTGCATCTCATTTAAGTTAGTTCATTTGCTTGTCTATGTTAGGAGAATTATTCTTTGAACATGGGAAATGGGTGATTATAACTTTTTAGTTTAAATACCTCATTAATTCCTGTATAAGAAAATTATGTCACGAGTTTTTGCCTCTCGTACCTTTTATGTTGCAATCCTTTTCTTTGAATCATTGTAGGCTATAACTTGAGCTACAGTGATCGGATTGAAATGATTCTTAAACCAATTTGAAGATAAGATATAGGCCTACAACTTTGGTGAAGACATCGAAATCCAGTTCTATGTTTTTCCAGGTCAAAAAGCCGAATTACAGTAGCCAATTTCTATGGGTCGAAGCTGAAACAGGGCATTGAGCAGTCAAGGTATTTCCGTCATTTCTCAGCCTACACAAATCCAAATGAGGTGATTTTTGATGCATTGGAAAGCTAACTCAAACAGATACAAGTTTTATGTTTTCGTCAAGAGTTAAATCAGCTTCTATCATCAAGAAAAGTTCAGTTGAAGTTGAGGTAAAATTAGACCAGAGCTGGAAATTGAATAGAATTACACAAAAAGTCACTGTAGCAATCCGGCCGGAACTTGGCCGGATTTATGGCTGGATTGTGGTAAAAAAAGACTGCTCTTTATGCGGACAACTTGATTTTACCTCCAACAAGTCACATGTAATGCTAGACATGTGACAACCACTTTGCTGCTGTAAAAGGGAGGTGTAAACCTCATTCCTTGACCACCTTTTACCTTTATATAGGCAAAACCGTTGCAAGATTGAAGGAGAGACATACGGGAGAAGCTTGGAGTCTGCAGAAATGTAGCTCTTCCATTTTCTGTGTGTTAGATTAGTTTAGTATAGAGTAGTATAGCTCATCCACTCTTGCATATTAGCTAGATTAGGATGAAGATTGGGATGAAGAAGGAGGAGTTGAAACTCATGTGGCAAGGGTTATCTCTTCTTCAACTCTTTATCTTTTGTACTTGATTCTAAGTTTAGCTAATATACAAGTTTTGGATTTTATGTTATTTATGTGTCTCTAAAGTTTATGCCTTGGGTTTGGTTGAACTTTCTATGATTGCTAGTATTTATTATTTGGCTATTTGATTGCTATTATTTGAGCAAGTTATTTAGCACTGTAGCTCTTTAAATCATGATTAATCTGGTACCATTAATTGTGATTATCTAAGGTGTTGTTTCTGCAATAAAAATTGAGATTTAACACTCGTTCAAGAAGTGCTAAACATAAGGAGTACACTCACGAGAGTAGAGGTGTACCTATGTGGTTTTAATAATTTATTTCATGTAATTTCATTGAAGAAATGAACTTGTAGCTAATTTCATAACCATGAGAATATGTATGGATTAGTTATGAGTATAATTGATTCACTATGAAAGTACGATTCATATGCATAAGGAAATTACACTATAACTAGCCTAGATAGTAGTATTCAATGATCCAAAAGTAGCACTTGCATGAGTAGTTAAGAATACCATAACCTAAGAAGTTTTCATTTGTTATTTTGCATAAGTTCAGTAGGTTTCATTTCTTATAATTCGTTGATAGTCTAAATAATAGAGAAACTTTAGTAGTGCCAGTAATTGTTCAATCTTCCTCATGGGATAGACCCGATATATATCTTCAACTACTAGTTGACCTGTATACTTGTAGTAAAACGGGTGTATTTCTGATTTTTTAAATTGTACGTATAGCAAAACCCCGTCAGGCATTCCTTCCTAATACAGAATTGGTTGAGGACTAAGGATCTCGGGTGGGTTGCTGGGCTTTCTTCTCTACAAGTCCTAGTCCTGTCCAGAGTGAACCTTACAGATGCTCAAGATGGGTTACAGTCAGTTAACATGCTTCCTTCACTAACAACACTAGACTTGAATAGTTGTGATCTTTTCATCCATCCTCATCTTTCACATTTCAATTTCACATCTCTTGCTTTCCTTGACCTCGGTGGAAATAATTTCAACAACTACACGGTCCCTCCTTGGCTCCGTAATCTTACTGGCCTCCATGATCTTCGTCTTGCTGGTAATAATCATTCTGATCCAATTCATGGCCTGTTTGACCAAATGACCTCTCTAGTTCATTTTGATCTACGTTCAAACCGTTTTGATGTTTCAATGTTGAAATCATTTTGTAACATAAACAGTCTTATTTGGATCTGAGGGATAATAATTTGCAAGGACTAATACCAAGTGAAATCGGCTAGCTTCCAAAACTAACTACTCTATCATTGTCCTCTAATAAACTAAATGGTACCATACCGACCAATCTTTGGCAGCTGACGAAGGTGCAAGCATTTGACATTCGTTACAATTCATTAATTGGTGTCCTATCTGAAGACCTTTTTGCGAAACTCCGAGAGCTGAAGTCACTGGGCCTATCCAGAAACTCACTCGCTCTGAACGTGAGCTCCTCATGGGTTCCTCCTTTTCAACTCCATGAAATTCGGATTGGATCCATCATTGTGAGGTCTCTTTCTAAATGATAACCGTTTCACAGGTACTATCCCTGAAGACTTGGCAAGTCGGAAAATTTAAATTATCCAACAATCTTTTGTCCGGAAGAGTTCCTCTGTGTCTAGGAAACTTGCGAGGCCTGGGGATCCTAAACTTGGCAAATAACAGTCTATTCGGTCAAATTCCGAGTTCACTGGGTAACTTGTGGCAACTTTCTACTCTGCATTTGAATGGAAATAAATTCGTTGGGAAGCTCCCTACCTCAATGCAGCATCTGAGATATTTGCAAGCTCTTGATCTCGGTGACAATGGACTAAAGGATACTATATCAGCTTGGATTGGGGAAAAGTTATCATATTTAAGGTTTCTAAGATTTCAGTTAAATGACTTCCACGGACCTATTTCTGATACACTCTGCCAACTCTCATATCTCCGAGTTTTGAACTTAGCACATAATAACTTGAGTGGATTTATTCCTTACTGCTTTAACAACATTACTGCCATGGGACATTTAGATGGAGGTTTGGGCATTTATCCACGAGAAAGCCTTCAAGACAATAAGGGAGGAAGAAGTTGAGTATTACTCATGGGACCTTCTACTTGTTAAATCCATAAGCCTTTCAGCAAATAATTTAGTTGGCGAGATCCCTGATGAGATAATGGAGCTGGTTCAATTACAAGTTTTGAATCTTTCACAAAATCATTTGACTGGAAGGATCCCCAAGAAGATTGGCAACTTGAAACACTTGATCTATCAATGAATGCACTCTTCGGTGCAATCCCTGAAAGCTTATCCAATTTGTACTCATTGAACTTCCTGAATTTGTCACACAATAAACTTTCAGGGCCAATACCATCAGGAAATCAACTTCAGACCCTGACCGATCCATCCATCTATGAAGGAAACAGTGGACTCTATGGCAAACCACTCCCAAACAACTGCTGGGAACACAAATTGCCTACCAAAAATGGGCCTATTGATGAGGATGAAGGCCACAGTGAATCTGATTGGTCTTGGTTTTATGCTGGAATAGGACCAGGTTTTGCTGTCGGGCTCTTGGGAGTTTTGGGAATCCTTCTCTTCAAGAAGTCATGGTGCCATGCATACTTCAAGTTTATAGAAAGTGCCTGTGACAAAATCTAGGTAAAGACTACTCGCCTGATGAGGAATTTCTGTTGAGTAAGTTTCTATAAAAGCATTTATACTCTGTTTTTCATATCACACACTAAGGAGCCACAATTATCCGTAGCATAATTTGCTCTTTGAAAATTTCACATTTTTTTTAAAACATTCCTTCATCTAACTTATTCTTTTTACTTTTATATGCTGATTGTAGAGAACTAATTAGAACTTAACATTCATAATTTGCAACCTATTGTGATTTGTAATTTTTTTTCCAAATATTTCTAAGGATTTATTTTATGCATTTGTCCAATACAAGAAAATTATAGCTCAATAAGTTTATTTTTTCAAACAAAGAATCCTAATAAGTTATATCAGCAAAAGAATAACATAACCAATTTTAATAGATAGGACTATAAAGCAGTAGCTTTCAAAGAAACTTTTTTACATGCTGGTGGTCATCAGAAATTAGGCTTTTATTCTCAAAACATACTACTTCATTATGCTTTTGGTTTATAACGTTTAGATTCGGAATGCTTTGCTACAGTGAGTTGCATTATATATATATAGCTAGAAGGGCTATTTCAATAGCAGCATCCAAAATGCCTATACGGACTCAATTCATTATTTCGAGATAAGGGAGAAATAAAGTAGAACCAATAGAAATGAGTCTTGGGAAATTGCAATTTTTTTTTTATTTTAGACAAAGAATATTTTCTTTTTTTTCTTCGTCCCTTGCATTGAAAGAACATATTTCAAATGATATGATTCAACCTCAAACCTATTTAAATGTAACAAATAATAGCGAGGCTCGAGAATTGATGTGTATTCGAATCATAGGAGTTAGCAATATATATATACTAGGAAAGTGCACGTACATTGCACGTTTTGTTGCACTCTAACTTATCATACTTCTATGTTATATATACTATAGGCAAAGAATTAACAAAAAAAAAAATAAATAGAAACACTTATTTTAGAAGTTACCTTTTCTATGAAGCCATGTTGACTAATTGTGTGTTCAATTTTTTTTTCCTTGTTACTGTTTTTTCTTCAAATGATCTCTAATCTTTTCATTTCTTTTATAATCATTTTTCTTTATTTGTTAGCTATAATGTGTTGATGCATAAACTTCTAGAAAGACATAAACAATTATTGTGATAAATAAGATATTGTATGATACTTTGGTTTCAAGTTATATGTGTAAAATGACAAATATGGTTACTATAAAAATGTAAATGCCATAATTGATAGAATCCGTTTGAGTGCCTATAAATCATTTGATAGGTAAGTATCACCTATAAGTGGCCTTTTTATGAAACTAAGAAATGACAAAAAAGGTATAATAAAGAACTTGGTCTAAACTACCACTAAACTGATTTGATGTAAAACACAAAAGTCCAAAAATTGCAGTAGAAAAGATGAAACAGAACTATTACTACAAAATGAGAAGAAAAACTTCTAACTAGTGACATACTTGATGTAAAAAATTGATTCAACAGGATGTCCCATAGAAGTGCTTGGGCATATGGAATCATAACATCATATTTTTAGTGCGAAAAAAAAAGAAAATTGTTTTTGTACAACACTGTTAACAATATTGATGTAATATTTAGTATGTATTCATTTGTTGAAAGTCATGCACATATCAATGGATACGATGGTGGATAAAACTTGATTGCACACGTTTGATAAGATATAATAAGCCACGTAGGTTAAAAGAGGAAGAGATAGCATAGACTTGCTAATTGAGACCTTTTTTTTTTTGTAAATTTATGTTTGTATGCATAAAATTTGTTTACATTTTTTTAGTGTGTAAGTGCTAAGATCTCCCAACCAATCCATCCCATCCCAGAACATAAAATATATTTACTTAATGCTATTTTCGATAGCTTAAAGAGTTAACTATAAAAAAGGTAAGAAATGATATAATTTTATAAAAAGTTTTGAAACAAACATACATGTATATATGTGTGTGTGGGTTTTTTGTTCTTTCATTTTAAAGTCATAAGTTTATACTTGATTTTTTTTCATAAGTAGCTGTTTTATTAATATCAACCGAAACTTTAATTTAAGGATTTGCTAGTTAGTACAATTATTAAGTTATAGAGCTTCCAAATTGATTTTATACATGTTGGCCAGCGATAGGATTCAAAATTGGATAAGCATAAGACTTCATAAAGAGGAAAATATTATATTGTCTGGAATGCAATATTTGCTAAACAGTGGATATGTGAAGAAGTTTTCATTCCATTAAGTGAAGCTTCTTAATGGGTTTTGTGATTCCTATCTTCATTATCAACTTACAATAAAATTAGGAGAAAGAAAATTTATGTTTATGAGATTGTTTCCTTGATACTCTCTTCTAATATAAACTTGAAAAGTATAATAAGATTGACCTGAAAGGTCATCCCTACTGATACCAACTAGTATATAGTATCTAGCAAAGAAGGTTACATTTTCAAAGGAAAGCGAACAATTCAAGAACTCCAAAAAAAAAATAAAAATCAGGAAGTCCTCATACTATTAAGAATTAGCAAAACTCAAAGTTGGTGCAAGTAAATTAATTAACCTTCAAACTCATATAGTAGTCACGTAAAAGGAGCATTACGAAATCTAATTTTGTATGGACAACCAATTACGTATAGAGCTAAACACTTGTGAACAAAGACAATTAATGTTTTTTAGTCTCTAGATAATAGCTTAGAATTTGAGGAAAAATTTAGAATCCCAAAAAAAAGGAAAAAAGGGGAAAGTACATGAAGTTAATTTAAGACTTATTCCACCCATTTCATACCTCAAAACTTTTTCATGTTTGCTGCATAATTACAATACAAAATCTAAAATCAATCTTTTTGAATAGCTGATGGTGTCATGACATGATCCCTTCTGATCAAGTTATTTACGTCTAACAAAATAAGCGAGAGACAGATGACTTGAAGGCAAACATTATATTTGTTATAATAATACTACAATTGTATAAAAAGCAGCATCTTTGCAAGTCGCAACTCCCACATAGAATAAGACAAGGCTCCTGCTACAGAATTTGCTATTTGTTTTATCACTTTAGTCCTTCGACTTTTTTCCAATACGTTGTTTAATATCTCCATTTTATATGTTAATTTTAAGTGTCATGAAAGCTGATTAAAGAAAATATTAATTTTCCCTAGACGAAACTACCTTTCTTTAGTCTAAAAATTTACAGCATGAAAGAATACTAAACTTTCAAACACATATGCAGCTATATTCGCATTGTGTGTTTTAGTACTATTTATCTTCATTGGAAACTTAAATCCAACAACTATTTTGTCCAATCTCTATTTTTTAGGACAAAAAATAATAGAGAAGGAAAAATTCATGCTATTATGATTTATTCTCCACTATTGTATGAGTAAAATAAAGGCTACATGAAAGATACTTTTCAAAGTAATTGTACATTGGGTCTTTCTATGTATGTAGATGAAAATACAGTTCAAGGTTCATATACATGCCTTGAGCATTAATTTAGATTAACAGTAACAAATGATCTTAAAGTTCTTTTCTCTTTTTGTGTCATCATTTAAAAGTCAATATTAAGAATGGTCTTAAAAATTGTCAAATGGAAGGAAATTTGGGTTTTTTTGGATAAAAATGTATTAAGTTGAATCTTATCAAGCTTTATAAATAAAAATCACCCATAAAGTTTGTGTAACGATACATTGAACACAATTGAGTAACTATCATGTTGATGCCTTCAAAAGGCATCATGTTATATTCATGTAAGCTTACATATTTTTGCTGATAGAATAAGCATTCATAGTTACACTTATAGTTCTACATTGAGCTACTTTGCAGGAATAGAGATCAACTTACCAATGCCTAAGAAAAAGAAAAAGGATGTTTAACTAAGCAAAGTATTCAAGCACTATTTTACATTTAAGAACGTAACTCAACTTAAGGAATCTACTTAGTATAATGGAATAAATTGTTACGCATTACGGCATTGTTTATTTATAATGTTGAACCTGAAAGTTTCCAAATCGAAATGCAGGAAACTTGTAAACCTTTTATACAACAAATCACACAAAAAATTGCTATACATTAGGTTCTCATACCAAAGTAAGTTTGTCCACTATAATGGCCCCAGGTTTGTGGGCATCAAAAGTGAACTAAAAGCTACAATTACAATCAGAGAATAAACTAAAATCATATAGGGAGAGGAGCACTTGCACCATCATGAGTTACTTCAAAAGGCTTTTTACTACAATCAAAAATCCATTACACTTGCAAGCTCTATTAAAGTTTATCCGTACTCAGGAGTATAAGTCATGACATGCCATGCCATTACTTCTCTTTCTTCATTTTCTTGATAAGTTAAATTGATTATTAAAAAATCTACACTTTAAAATGAAGAGCTGCATGAAGTTTGCAGAAGTAATTGGTTCAAGTAAATCTAATGATTTTAGCATTCACTACAATAGCAAAAAAAAATTCGCTGCAAAAAGATGATGATTTTGCCAGTTATCTCACGGTCTTACATGACAGGATGGCATAATTGGCATTGATAAGAATGGGGCCTTATATATTTAGTGACTTGAAAGATACGAATTTAGAAAGAAGGCATTACCTTTTTTTCTCTTGAGACTGGGGAAGTTCTATTGTGGACCATATGTTTATGAGAAAGTGTACATGTGAAAAATTATATTTTTGTCAATCACTACCAGTGATACAAAAAATGTTGAAAAAATACATTAACAATCACCTGTATATTGCAGCACCAAATGTAAAAGAAAAATCACAAGATATTCTTGGGCATTAATGTGACGCCCCCACTTCTCCCAAGGGCGAATCCAAGGGTATCCGCGGGACGCCTGCCCAACTCTCGCCAGGACTCAAGACAATTCAAATCGAACTTAACGATACATACCAAATACTACAAGTCGAAATAAAGAAAAGCCGCTTCCTTAACTAAATATTCAAATCTTACATCATGTTCACAAAAGATACATCAAGTCCCAAAATACAACCATTAAAAGTCGACTACACATTTACAGCCCAGATTCCAATCAAAAGAATAATCTAGTCGGCTTTTCCAAAATCTTCCAATCCAACCTGTTAAGGAAAATAAACTAATGGGATGAGCCAATACTCAGTGAGGCCAAGAAACACACATGCAAACACATAATCCAAGTAGCCACAAATTACATAGTAAGTAAAGCTATAAAGTTCGAATAATTCACATTTCGAATAGAAAAAATAAACAGAAACAATTTAAGGATACTGTAGCTCTCAGGAGCTAAATTCCACGTAGTCGAGTCGAAGTCTTGATCACATTTTACGTTGACACTCTGTCAACCACATAAGTATCAAATCCGTAGATACACCACTTTTCTTCGAATCCCGTCACCGTTACACCTCCTTACCGGGCCCGCTCATCAAATTTTTTGATAATACTCGAGTATATCGTGGCAATACTGCACGAGTAATGCCGAGCAAGATCTCTCCAATAGATCATGCTCTACGAATATCTCATGGTTGGCTAAGCTTATCGACCAAGCCCATGCTGGCTCGATTCGCAAAGTTAACCAACGAGTTTGGACGTCCCCCGAATACGAATACGAATATGAATACAAATACAAATACGAATATAAGTCGACGAGCAATGCTCAAATCGACGATTCCATATAGAAATCACAAATACGGATCACATATACGAATCAAAACAAATACAAATCACATCCACATTACCATGTACAAGTCGGATATGAATTCACATAGCAAAATTCGAATATAATTTCATTTGAAAGAGCACGAGTGCGGTAACGTACACTCTCGTCTCAAAATTTCAAATTTTCATAACGGATAAGAAACAGATAACCACTTAACATCAAGTTCATGCACTTGACACTCACCAATCGAAATAAGAGAGTCAGTGCGTAAACGAGCCTTTAGGTGTTCCCCTCGAGATCCTCTTGAAGGTCTCCTTGAGCACCTGAGCAAATAGTAATTGTCTATAACACACTATCGCTTAAAACCCCTAATTATCGAGGAAGATTGCACATTTGTATAATCTAAGAAAATTTCACGAAAATGAGCCTTAATTACTAGTAAATCGAGGCTCAAAACGGGGTTTTAAAACACAAGCGAAATCTGATTTTCATCTTTGAAATCAAGTGTAAAACGGTTTAGCAATATCGAAGGAAAATAGAGAGTTCGCAACCCTCAATTTCCTTTAAGTTCGGAAATTTCAGATTTGTCACCCATATTTTGAAAAATCATATCTCATTCTCTACAAATCCAAAATTGGAAAACTTGGTGCCATTGGAAACTACTTCCAAAGTACTAAAAGTTCTTAGAAGACACTTTTCCATGATTCTAATTGGAAAATATTCGAAATTTAGCCCAAAGTTTCTGTTTTAGAAAGTCAAGACAGATTTGGGTTGATTTTCGACAAAGTTTGAAAATTTGGCAAAATTCATACAATTCAAGCTAGCCTCTGAAATTTGGAACTCTATTGGAGTTGTAATCCAGGTTTAAAACAAAACAAGCCGAATGAGAGTTGAAATTTCAAGCACCAAGATATGGTAGCTCAAATTTACCCAAATTTCCTTGTTAAACAAGAGTTTTCCAAAATCAAGTCACGAACTTTGGAAATTTAGTTGAGCAATGAAACGGCCTCGGAATAACACCAAAATTAGCAGTATAATACTACCATATAAGAGTTGTTCCTCTACCAAATTTCATGTAAAAATAAGCACAGAAAGTGGGTTAACAAAACCGTTGAAATCACAAGAAATTCTAAGGCTAAGCTGCCTTTGAACCTCCGTTTTGCCGTTTCCAAACATTTGGTCAAGGAACATCTCCAACATGGTTCATTCCAGTAGAAAATGTCCAAAAATGTTCAAGGTACATTCGATAGATGATTTACAATAAGAAGCTTTGGATAACAAGTCCCAAACCGTAGTTAGTTTCAAATCTGTCCAAAACACTGTTTTCGTTCACAAAGTCAGATTTGAATTTTGACCATAAATCACTCAATTCAACTCCGAATTGAGCGTGGTTGGTGGCGTTAGAAAATAGACTCATAAGGATATATTTTCTCGGAAGAAATCATTTTGAAAATCTGTCCATAACCAACTCATACGTGAGCATCAAATCACAGTTCACAATCTGCCTCCCAGTGACAAATGAAATAGGACAGCAATTTTTAAACGAATGGTTTGACTCACTCGAGTGGAACCAGAATGTAAATTTTATACCAAATGAAAGCTGGGAATGTCTAGTTTCCAGTGCCGCAAACGGCACTCGATTCCGACATCGGAGTAAAAAGATATAGCCGAAACAAATACACTGCCTGGGTGAATACGGGATAAATTTCCAGATTTCTAAGCTTTCGTAAATCCAACATTTGGGTGACCAAATCAAGTTCTTTTTCAATGAAACTTTTTACACAACTAATATAACATGTAAAAAACATAAAAAAACCATTAGAACCTCAAAATTTTGCACAAAAGTGGTCGAACAAGGCAGGCGTAAAACGGTCACTTTTGCTCCAAACACCTCCTTTGATTTTCTACCCACAATACAACATTAATCCACTAATTTAAGCACTAAACCATCATTAATTTCATCATCAATCATCAAATCAGTCCATCCAATCAAAGTGGGAGTTCATAGAGCCCACACAATAATTTTTCATCATAAACAAGCTACCCATATGCATCATGAGTTTAAATGTGCACTACTACTCCCATAAAACAAGAATTGAAGGGTTGATCGTCACTCACTCGCTTTGATGTTCAAGACAGAAATTTCGGCTCTCCTTGGCTCAAGAAAAACCACAGACAGCAGCTCCTTTTCTTAGCTAGATGTAATCTTCAAGTGTTGAGCTAAGTGTGGTTGAAATTTGAAGTGAAATGGTGATGATTTGGAGCAAGTTTAAGTGAAGAAAATTGAAGAACTTGAGTTGTTCTTCTTTGGGATGGTGGCTGGCTGTCTTGGAGAGGAAAATGAGAGTGTTGTACGCCACTTTAGATCATGAATTGAAGGGTTATGATCTAGTGTGATGCACCCATGAGAAGTTTAATAATGTGTGGCCTAAAATGCTCCAAAAGTCAACTAAGGATAGAGCGCGTACACGCGCACTTCGTGCTCGATTCCTCTCGAGTTTATTTCACTAGTGCACTCATATTCATATAAATATTGTCCACTCTTAATTGTCCCAAAATGAGAGTCTAAAGTCTCTCAATTAAATCGCGCATGTGAAAATGCGTATCTCCAAATTAAGCGCGATAAAACGAAACTTCCAAGAATTTCTTATAACGATAGTACTAATAACTATCACTTAAGTACTTAAACATAAAATTACCTATTTTAAGTCCATCCTGCAAGTCTCTAATTTTCCAAACTTAGTAGATTCTCGAATCAATTATTGACTACAATCGCGTATTCGCTATTTTCACTTAACGAGTTTCCAAAATTAAATTTTGAAACGAGTCACTTTAAAATTATAACGAAGCTATAAACTCATGTAATTAGGTCTAAATTGACTAGAAAATAATATTCGGAATAACTGGGCAATTAAATATTTAAATAAGATCGAAATGGAATTTAAAATAATAAATTTTGCGAGTCCTCACATGAGTCGAGTTTTAACTCCTCAAATCTCAGTTAACTTTTCTTAATCTACTATTGACCATTCTTACTTCTCCAAAATTAATATACTCTCGATTCAAATATAGTCTCGAAAAACGTATACTCGTTGTTCCGAACTAAACGAGTTTTCGAAAAGTAAATTTTCTAACAAAACGCTTTAAAAACATAAGAGAGGTGTTTTTCCATATAAATGGATTTTAAGTAGTTAAATTAAATAATTCGGAGAAAATGAGTGAATAACTATTTAAATAAACCAATAATATATGACAAAAATAACAAAATTTTCGGGTCCTCACAACCTCCCCTCCTTAAAAGAATTTCGTCCTCGAAATTCACATTTAGAAGAATATCATATTCCTTAAGAGTTATACTTATCAAATCGATCAACAACTTACACTTTCCAACCCATATCTCACAATTTCTATTCATCCAATTAGCAATGAACTTTAATTTCCCAATAGGCATTTTGCTTCCAAGTTGTAGGACAAGTGATCACACTTTACTTATACCATTCATGAAATTGGGGTTTACACAAGAATAAATGGTTCCACTGTCAATTAAAACTCCAGTTTAAAAGATTCAATCTTGTAGTTCAAAACTCGAATAGATTGATATATTGTCAGTAGAAGACTAAACTTACCAAAATTTTCGGACTTAATTTGTCCAAATCGAGTCAATCATAGCATGCGAGATAAAATCGAGGGTTTTAATGTATTTTGGATATGTATGTGGCAAAATGCAATTCAGAACTTCAAAACTACAGTTAAAGATACAAACTTTTCTTTATGGCCCGAAACTAAATTTTCTTAATCAGAAATTTCAAATAATATTTTTACCACAATCATCAATACGTTTAAGAATTCTTCAAATACGTTTAAGAAAATTAATCATGCAACTCAATGCGTGGATACTAAAACACATCTATAATAAAATAACATATACAGTGAGGATATTTCAAAAATTCTCTCAAAGTTTTAAATTAAGAGCTGCATTTGAGTAGACGTATATTTTCGAAAACACTTTTAAGAAAGATAAATAAACATGCAAGTTCATATATGCAT
This sequence comes from Coffea eugenioides, assembly GCF_003713205.1. Taxonomy (NCBI): domain Eukaryota; kingdom Viridiplantae; phylum Streptophyta; class Magnoliopsida; order Gentianales; family Rubiaceae; genus Coffea; species Coffea eugenioides. The sequence continues at coordinate 21,637,036 of NC_040036.1, forward strand.
AAACTTCGATCCAACTCCTTTATCACCCTTCACTTCTAATCCAAAAGCTAACTCTAATGGTACATAAAGCTTTGTCATTTTTACTCTCCAATTCACAGCAAATATTCACTCTTATTCTTAAGGAAAGATCCGAGCCTAAGCTTTGCTCGATTTTTGATTCTTACGCAGGTTCAAGATGCATATACAAGTTACAAATACATTTAAAATTTAAAGCATGATTCTTTAAATATATCAAAAGTCATAGTACAAGTTGAGAGATCACAAACAAGCCAAGTATGTCAAAGATAGGTCATGGACAATTAAGCGCCACAAAAACAAAAGTACATGCAAGCAAATTACAAAAGACCTCACGGTATGCACCGCCCCTACTATCATAGGCAGGAACAAAAGGAGAAAATCATAAGCCTAGTTAGGGGAAAACTAGAAGGATCCATGATACCAAGCCACATTATTTGAATAATTATAAATTCCAAATTCCATCCAAAACCTAAGCCACTTTTTAAGTCCTTAGTCTAAAACTTCCAACGAATACGAGATTTCCTTACTAAATTCAAGATGAAATTCTTATACCGGCTAGGGTATTGAGTCGAACCAAAAGAAATGCAAAAGTGTCTCATTCCAAGCTCAACTACACTCCACTCCTCTCTGGTCAATATCGTCCCAAAATTTGATTAAAATATTCTCCATCCGATGTCTCACTTCTTTTACTACCCGAACTAGACGTCCGTTGACCTCTTACACTTGCTCTCACAAAACATTAACCCGTTCTTATTCACCACAAATGGAGATCTCAAGTCCAATACAAAAATCCTCCGTGCTCTGACCTTTGCCAACAGAACTTATCTCAAAACCACTCATGATTTCTATTCACATCGTAATACACGAGATTATATCCCTTCCTAAGTCACAAGTATTCCCTCAGGAAAAGTATTTAATACTCAAGTACAAGAATCCAAAACTAAGAGAATTTACAACTAAGGTCGTACGCTCCCAAGTGCAAATCAATAAAGTTTAAGATTCCTACCTGACGTACATCTCTATCTACCTCAAGTATCATGATAAAGGTTTTACGCTTACCGCTTACGCACAAGAAGAGTACTTAGTCCTTGATATATATTCACGTAACTGAGACCATATCACCACTTGGCCCAAGCTCACTCTGTGCAAAGGCCACACGAAACTACTCTGATTTTTATCCCTACAAGTAGCCGCTTAACTTTCAAACCAGTCCCACAGTCCGGCATCCTAAACTTTTAAGCCTAAGATACACTATAAAGATCTGAAGCCTAAGCTCTGATACCAACTGTGACGCCCCCACCTCTCCCAAGGGTATCCGCGGGACGCCTGCCCAACTCTCGCCAAAACTCAAGACAATTCAAATCGAACTTAACGATACATACCAAATACTACAAGTCAAAATAAAGAAAAGTCGCTTCCTTAACTAAATATTCAAATCTTACATCATGTTCACAAAAGATAAATCAAGTCACAAAATACAACCATTAAAAGTCGACTAAACATTTACAACCCAGATTCCAATCAAAAATATAATCTAGTCGACTTTTCCAAAATCTTCCAATCCAACCTGTTAAAGAAAACAAACTAATGGGATGAGCCAATACTCAGTGAGGCCAAGAAACACACATGCAAACACATAATCCAAGTAGCCACAAATTACATAGTAAGTAAAGCCATAAAGTTACAATAATTCACATTTCGAATAGGAAAAATAAACAGAAACAATTCAAGGATACTGTAGCTCTCAGGAGCTAAATTCCACGTAGTCGAGTCGAAGTCTTGATCACATTTTACGTTGGCACTCCGTCAACCACATAAGTATCAAATCCGTAGATACACCACTTTTCTTCGAATCCCGTCACCGTTACACCTCCTTACCGGGCCCGCTCATCAAATTTTTTGATAATACTCGAGTATATCATGGCAATACTGCACGAGTAATGCCGAGCAAGATCTCTCCAATAGATCATGCTCTACGAATATCTCATGGTTGGCTAAGCTTATCGACCAAGCCCATGCTGGCTCGATTCGCAAAGTTAACCAACGAGTTTGGGCGTCCCCCGAATACGAATACGAATATAAGTCGACGAGCAATGCTCAAATCGACGATTCCATATAGGAATCACAAATACGGATCACATATACGAATCAAAACAAATACGAATCACATCCACATTACCATGTACAAGTCGGATATGAATTCACATAGCAAAATTCGAATATAATTTCATTTGAAAGAGCACGAGTGCGGTAACGTACACTCTCGTCTCAAAATTTCAAATTTTCATAACGGATAAGAAACAGATAACCACTTAACATCAAGTTCATGCACTTGACACTCACCAATCGAAATAAGGGAGTCAGTGCGTAAACGAGCCTTTAGGTGTTCCCCTCGAGATCCTCTTGAAGGTCTCCTTGAGCACCTGAGCAAATAGTAATTGTCTATAACACACTATCGCTTAAAACCCCTAATTATCGAGGAAGATTGCACATTTGTATAATCTAAGAAAATTTCACGAAAATGAGCCTTAATTACTAGTAAATCGAGGCTCAAAACGGGGTTTTAAAACACAAGCGAAATCTGATTTTCATCTTTGAAATCAAGTGTAAAACGGTTTAGCAATATCGAAGGAAAATAGAGAGTTCGCAACCCTCAATTTCCTTTAAGTTCGGAAATTTCAGATTTGTCACCCATACTTTGAAAAATCATATCTCTTTCTCTACAAATCCAAAATTAGAAAACTTGGTGCCATTGGAAACTACTTCCAAAGTACTAAAAGTTCTTAGAAGACACTTCTCCATGATTCTAATTGGAAAATATTCGAAATTTAGCCCAAAGTTGCTGTTTTAGAAAGTCAAGACAGATTTGGGTTGATTTTCGACAAAGTTTGAAAATTCGGCAAAATTCATACAATTCAAGCTAGCCTCTGAAATTTGGAACTCGAATAGAGTTGTAATCCAGGTTTAAAACAAAACAAGCCGAATGAGAGTTAAAATTTCAAGAACCAAGATATGGTAGCTCAAAGTTACCCAAATTTCCTTGTTAAACAAGAGTTTTCCAAAATCAAGTCACGAACTTTGGAAATTTGGTTGAGCAAAGAAACGGCCTCGGAATAACACCAAAATTAGCAGTATAATACTACCATATAAGAGTTGTTTCTCTACCAAATTTCATGGAAAAATAAGCACAGAAAGTGGGTTAACAAAATCGTGGAAATCACAAGAAATTCTAAGGCTAAGCTGCCTTTCAAATTCCGTTTTGCCGTTTCCAAACATTTGGTCAAGGAACACCTCCAACATGGTTCATTCCAGTAGAAAATGTCCAAAATATGTTCAAGGTACATTCGATAGATGATTTACAATAAGAAGCTTTGGATAACAATTCCCAAACCGTAGTTAGTTTCAAATCTGTCCAAAACACTGTTTTCGTTCACAAAGTCAGATTTGAATTTTGATCATAAATCACTCAATTCAACTCCGAATTGAGCGTGGTTGGTGGCGTTAGAAAATAGACTCATAAGGATATATTTTCTCAGAAGAAATAATTTTCAAAATCTGTCCATAACCAACTCATACGTGAGCATCAAATCACAGTTCATAATCTGCCTCCCAGTGACAAATGAAACTGGACAGCAATTTTTAAACGAATGGTTTAGCTCACTCGAGTTGAACCAGAATGTGAATTTCATACCAAATGAATTCTGGGAATGTCTAGTTTCCAGTGCCGCAAACGGCACTCGATTCCGACATCGGAGTAAAAAGATATAACCGAAACAAATACACTGCCTGGGTGAATACGGGATAAATTTCCAGATTTATAAGCTTTCGTAAATCCAACATTTGGGTGACCAAATCAAGTTATTTTTCAATGAAACTTTTTACACAACTAATATAACATGTAAAAAACATAAAAAAGCCATTAGAACCTCAAAATTTTGCACAAAAGTGGTCGAACAAGGTAGGGGTAAAACGGTCACTTTTGCTCCAAACACCTCCTTTGATTTTCTACCCACAATACAACATTAATCCACTAATTTAAGCACTAAACCATCATTAATTTCATCATCAATCATCAAATCAGAACATCCAATCAAAGTGGGAGTTCATAGAGCCCACACAATAATTTTTCATCATAAACAAGCTACCCATATGCATGCATGAGTTTAAATGTGCACTATTACTCCCATAAAACAAGAATTGAAGGGTTGATCGTCACTCACTCGCTTTGATGTTCAAGACAGAAATTTCGACTCTCCTTGGCTCAAGAAAAACCTCGGACAGCAGCTCCTTTTCTTAGCTAGATGTAATCTTCAAGTGTTGAGCTAAGCGTGGTTGAAATTTGAAGTGAAATGGTGATGATTTGGAGCAAGTTTAAGTGAAGAAAATTGAAGAACTTGAGTTGTTCTTCTTTGGGATGGTGGCCGGTTGTCTTGGAGAGGAAAATGAGAGTGTTGTACGCCACTTTAGATCATGAATTGAAGGGTTATGATCTAGTGTGATGCACCCATGAGAAGTTTAATAATGTGTGGCCCAAAATGCTCCAAAAGTCAACTAAGGATAGAGTGCGTACACGCGCACTTCGTGCTCGATTCCTCTCGAGTTTATTTCACTAGTGCACTAAACCTTTAATGCACTCATATTCATATAAATATTGTCCACTCTTAATTGTCCCAAAATGAGAGTCTAAAGTCTCTCAATTAAATCGCACGCGTGAAAACGCGTATCTCCAAATTAAGCGCGATAAAACGAAACTTCCAAGAATTTCTTATAACGATAGTACTAATAACTATCACTTAAGTACTTAAACATAAAATTACCTATTTTAAGTCCATCCTGCAAGTCTCTAATTTTTCAAACTTAGTATATTTTCGAATCGATTATTGACTCCAATTGCGTATTCGCTATTTTCATTTAACGAGTTTCCAAAATTAAATTTGAAACGAGTCACTTTAAAATTATAACGAAGCTATAAACTCATGTAATTAGGTCTAAATAGACTAGAAAATAATATTTGGAGTAAATGGGCAATTAAATATTTAAATAAGCTCGAAATGAAATTTAAAATAATAAATTTTGCGAGTCCTCACATGAGTCGAGTTTTAACTCCTCAAATCTCAAGTTAACTTTTCTTAATCTACTATTGATCATTCTTACTTCTCCAAAATTAATATACTCTCGATTCAAATATAGCCTCGAAAAACGTATACTCGTTGTTCCGAACTAAACGAGTTTTCGAAAAGTAAATTTTCTAACAAAACGCTTTAAAAACATAAGAGAGGTGTTTTTCCATATAAATGGATTTTAAGTAGTCAAATTAAATAATTCGGAGAAAATGAGTGAATAACTATTTAAATAAACCAATAATATATGACAAAAATAAGAAAATTTTCGGGTCCTCACACCCGGAGCAGAGGGTGTAACGGTGAACGGGATTGTGAAGTAAGTGGAGATCTACGGATTTAATACCTACCTGGTTGACGGAGTGTCATCACATGGAGGTATTGGATCGAGTCTCGGCAAAGCAAGTGGAATCTAGCTCCTTAGAGCTCCTGTATCCTTATTGAATGTGTTTATTGTTAATTGTGATTTACTTGAATTTTATAGCTTTATTTTTTGTATAAGTGTTATTGTTACTTGAGTTATGTGTTTGCATGTTTTTCTTGGCCTCACTGAGCGTTAGCTCACCCCATTAGTTTGTTTTCCTTAACAGGAGCTCGGAATGAAAAGAATTTTGAGGAAGCCGACTTGATTACTTTTGATTAGAATCTTGGGATGTAATTGATTAGTCAACTTCTAGTGGTTGTATTTTTGGGAAAAATTGATGTACTTTTGGTAACTTATGATGTAAGATTTGAATGTTTTATTAAGGAAGCGACTTTTCTTTATTTCGACCTTTATTATTTGGTTGTTTATCCTTAAGTTTGAATTAGACTTGTATCGAGTCCTGGCGAGAGTTAGGCAGGCGTTCTGCAGATACCCTTGAGTTCGCCCTAGGGAGAAGTGGAGGCATCACAGGGGCCCATAAGATATATGAGTTTAGAAGAAATTATTGCCATGTTTGTACTTTCACTCACCATGAAAAAAATAGAACGATTGACCTTACATTTTTGTGAAGTGAAGAAATTGTGAATCGTTAATTTAATCTTTATCTTCTAACAATGTTGAAATTACATAACCTGCTGCTTGAGAAACAAAAACCTATTACTGATGAGTGTACAAATGAAAGATGGAAATATTTTAAGGTACTATAAATTGCAGATTAAAATAAATTTTTAATCTAATTAGAGCTTTCTTTGAGTTATAAAATATTTGTCACTAATTCAATATGTTTGGTTCTATATTAGAGCTGTTTTGATGGTTTAAAGTGACACCAGTTAATGACTAGAAATCAAGATATCAAACAACAAAAGCAAGTGTTGTAATAAATGTATTAGGAGTTTGTTTTCCAAACATGCGATTTATATATGTCTTGTTTGGTTAGGAAGATTCTGCACATGATAATCATAATCTTTGAAATTCTATCATTGGACTTAATAGTTTTAGAACAACGTAATGTAAATGTATTATTAGAATATATAGTATCTTGCTATGGTTGTTTTCAAAACGAATTTCATTAATTTGTATGTGATTTAATCATGAAGGTTTTATTACTTGGTAGATGTTATATATTGCAATTCAAAAGAATTTCTTCTCCCATTCGAGGGCAAAAATATCACCTTAACGAATTCCATGATTGTCAAACAACGATACTATAAATTTTTTTAACATAAAACCTTTCAAAGCAAGGAATGTGATAAAGTGGTGTTTTGGACTATTAAAAGGAAGATGAAAATTTCTAGCATCTCCTTCATTTTTTACAATCAAAAGACAAGTACGGATTATAATGTCTTCTTGTTTTTTGCATAACTTGATCCAAAAATTCATGACCTATGATCCACAGGAACAAATGCCATATGAAGAATCAAATAGTAAAGATGATAAAAGCGATGTGAAAGATGAAAAAATGGAGTATATAACAACTATTACACCAAGTAATAATTGGGCTAATTTTAGAAACAATTTTGCTGAAAATGTTTAATATTTGGAGAGTTAGAGCTAATATTTAATTTTGAGTGTTTCATCTTTTAGCCAATTATGCCATCTTGTGGGAAATAATACTTGGAACTAGATGTATAATATATTAAATACTTTAATTTTTTATTTTTCGTGTAACGCTAATTTGAATACCTTTTCTTAATATTTTGAATTTCTGTTTTGACTATTTGTTCTAATAAATTAGTTATTTGAATTAAGTTTTATTTTAAATTAAAGTTCACTTGTTGACATTTGTTGAATTATTCTTATCAGTATTTAGAATGGCATTTCAATGATAGGATGGAGAATGATGAAAGCATATGTAAGGGAGAAATGAAACAAATGTTTCTAAAATGATAAAGAGGTGAAATTGTTGATTGAAGTATTTTGAGAGTTAGGTTATGATCATTTATGAAAAATGTGATAGCCCCACCTCACCCTAAAGCGGACCAAAGGGTTCGGCGGATCGCCTGTCCAACTCTCGCCAGGACTACGGAGTCGATTCACATAAATCCAATATAGTACGCGCGATAGGGCCCAAAGAAAACGAACAATCGGAACCTACTAAGGTGAGAACATGCTTACCGAACCATAAAATCATAGTCCCGACGGAATACATTTAATAGACAAGGTTAAACATTTAAACATATATTTACATTGGAGTCTTGAACAAATTAACATACAGGGCAATCCGGGGTATTCAAACTACACAAAATACAATTAGGGCTTCGTTTTCAAAAAAACTTAACAACATGACATATATACTAACTTGACCCATTTCGTCCAAAATCGTGATTTTCAAGTTTGTCCCCTGTAAGGAAAACAAAGGTAACAGAAAGGGGTGAGCTTACGCTCAATAAGGTACCAAACATATAGGGGTAAAATTGTTGCCTTTCACGTTTAACCAGTCAGATATATATACCAGATATAAAGGAAAGCAGTTAGACACAGTAATTCAAAGGGAAAGGATACAGGTGGCTCTCAGGAACCAGATTTCCATTTGCAGTACTTGATCCGAACCCGTTGACTCTCCGTCAACGTAAATAGAACCAACATATCCGTAGACTCCACTTTACACCAATTTCCGTCCACCAAACATACCCCTACCGGGCCCGAACTCCATTCAGGAACAGTAATGGTAATACTCGAGTATACCGGAATCAAGAGTCTCAATACCCAAAGATTCCCAAAACAGACTACCGTGATTCGTTATCTAATCGACCAGGCTCTTGCCGGCCCGACTTGAGTAACTAGCCACAGGTGTTGAGCTCAGAGGTCACAGAAAGGTCGTTGGATACCAGCCTCCAAACGACGTCCGAACAGACTCAGATACAGTTAACAGATTATACACAGTAAATAGGCATATGGACAGACAAGAGAACGAGTGTGATAAAGTACACCCTCGTCTCAAACAAAATAAACAGATAGTGCAGTCATTTAAATTGCAGATTGCAGGGGCAGAAACCAAGTTAAACAGCAAATAAGGGGAGTGGTACACACACCGGTTCAAGTACAGATACTTCAAAAGTTTTCACTTCAAACTGGCTTTAATCGCCAAGAAACCCTAAAATCATCAAAGTAAAACAATTGAAGGTTTCACATCCAAAATCGAGTAAACGGAATGCACAAGTGAGGCTCAACTACATGTCGTACGCTTTTTCAGGTTAAGTACTAATACAAAAGAATAAAATATGACTTTTGAACAAAAAAATAACAGTTGGTCCTGGGGTTACAAACAACCCCCAAAACCCTTCATTTGTACTAAGATCAACTCAATTGAAGGAATCGCGTAGCCCTAAAATTTTGGGCAGCATGCCCTCTGTATTTACCTATTTTCCCAACCACTTATGGCTTCATTATTTTCCTCGATCAATCCTAAAGTCATACGCAATATAAATTCATCACAACAGCCGTTCAATAGGCTCAAAGTCATTCAAGTACAAGATTTAGCTAGGAAAATGACCGGAAATGAGCTTTAAGCTAAGGAACCAAAAAGACAGATTCACCGCTACTTAGCGTATCGGACATAACCAAAACTACGCTTATTGGCTTGAAGTGCAAGTTATACCGTTTTGAAGCTAAGACAAAGGGCTATATCTTTGATGAAGACTACTTAGTCCAGTTCTCATCCTAACTAGGTCAAAGTTATCAAAACAACCCCAGATTTTCCAGTTCAAAGCTCACTGTGAAATTCAACTAGCAGTCCTGATTCATTCAATCATATCTCAGCACACACAACTCCGATTCAGGTAATTCCAAAGTCATTTGAAAGCTAAGATACAAGGATATAATTCTTAGGAAGACATCAACAACCAAATCAGTATTATTCCTGGTCAAACTAACCAATTATAGAAGCTGATTATCAATTTCGGACAGAAACAGGGCAGCAGGGGTATTTCAGTCTTTTCATAGGCTACGTTGCTCCGATTGGGCTGAAATTTTGTAGGCAACTATAAAACATCATTCTATACAACTTTGATGTTTTATACTAAGGCCAATTCAACTAGGAGTAATAGTACCGGGCAGAATAGGGGAAATTGAAACCCTAATCTGGAATTTTCCGCACAACATGAAAATTTTCCGCAATTAGCTACAATTTACGCACTATAGCTTCATTCTAGACTATGCCAAGCCATGATCCATGGCCACACAATATTCAACATATAAAAATAGAAAAATCAAGAATAAATACAAAATTCACCAATCTCTACCAAAAATCAAGAAATCTTCCATAAAATCACATCTTTAACCAGCACAAGTCATTAATTTAAAATTATCAAGACCAAAGATAGAATTCCTTAGCTACTCACCTTGCAAACTCAAGAAAAGAATCACCTTAGCACCTTCTTCTTCCAAACCACTCCACCAACTACTTCAATACTACTTAGAAAAGGGTTTTTATGGAGAGATTTGAAGTTTTAACGGTTGGATCAAGAGATTGAGCAAGAATATAGAAGGCAAAAGTTGAGGAATTTTCTTTCTTTTCTCCTTATGTTGCTCGGCCAAGAGGAAGAAAAATGAAGCTCAAATTGGTCAAAATTCAAGTTTAGTAAAGGTAAAAAAAATTGGTCAAAGTCCAACTTTAAATCATAAAGTGACACTTGTCACCTTTATTTAATGCAACTCTATCCTTTTGTCTCTCCAATGATAATCCATCTAAGTAACTTCCAATTATCTCTTAACACCTGATAAATTAAACCCGGTATACACAACTTAACCTAATTGACCGAATTTTATCAAACTTACCGCACTAGTGGGTCCCACATCCGGTATACACTCTTAAAACCTTATAAACTAACTTATACTAGAAAAATGATTTAAAAACCATATTTACTCATAAAAATTATTTTTAAAATTTTCCGAATAAAGAAAATGTGGAAAAAATGTGCAAGTAAAAAAAAATAAAACCTAGAAATTAAGAAAATTACGGGTCCTCACAAAAAACTAATGGTGGATTCAAAATTAACTACATGAATAAACTACATAAGATAATACTCGACAAGCTTCCTACTTTTGAAAAGAAAGTTTCTTCACATTTGGAATTAAATGTAAAATGATTAAAATCTAGATTTCATACAATCACTGATGTGTAAAGAAAGTGATTGTTAATGGAATGATATTGACAAAAAGATTTAATGTGAAAAATAATGGTATGAAGATTTGTGTAAATTAAGAAACTTTCCAATTATGAACTTTTGATATTAGTGATACGAAATTATTTACATTTTTAACTTTTGAAGACTTAAATCCTTTTTATTTTTATTTGATTGTTATTTTTTAGATGCATAAAAAAGATATAAAATTTTCATACTTGGATGACCTTGAAGTAGTGTATGGAAGAGATAGATCTATCAAAACTATTGCTGAAGATTTTGCAAATAGCGTCTAATATATGGAGTGTTCTTTTGTTTTCTAAAACAACGGTAGCCAAGTGCGAAATTTTGAATATGAGTATGTGTGTGTGTATCTATTTTTTCCCCCTTAATAATGGTAGCTAAATGTGTTTGTGTGCCTTAAAAATGGTAGCTAACTATGACTGTGTCTCTAGTTTCTTGGGATAAGTTAAATGTATCACTGATTCAATATGTTGAATTTTAGTTTTTCAATAGGAATATGAATGGCTTAATTTTTCTTATTGCATTATTTGTAGGGAAGGTTGAATGACAAAGAGTGTTTTCCCCTCTCTAATTTGGATTTAGTCCCAAGGGAATATGAAGGTTGCATATCTTCTTGTCTTTATGATTTTATGATCTCCCTAACCAATGAAAGATAATTTTAAAACAATCAATTTTTATGGAGTGCAAAGCAAGATGCCTACATTGCTAATAGACATATATGTTCATGAGATTTTAAAGTTTTTGTTTCTAGAGTCCTGTAATTGATCTGTGTTACTGTTTTTGATGGATTGAAATTATTGAAGGTTTCAGTAGATTTCGTGAAAATCTCCACTTAGAGATGAAAGATGGGAAATGTCATCTACAAGAAAGTGAATTTTAGAGATGGGCTCTTGTTCCTAAGATGTGATATATAATTTTATATAAATGGTCTTTCTTTTCTAATGTTAATTAAGGCCTTCTTAATGTTTTGTATTTTCTTTATTCATTTGGTACTTTACTATAATCTTGAGGTAGTTTGAGTGGTAACAAAGGATTCTCATGCTCAATGTTTGCTTACCTTTACATTTTTTTATTTCCTTTGTAGCGTGTGCTATTAAATCAATTTGTGTTTTATTTAAAAGTTAAATTCTTCTAGTTTTAATTGCAAGTATTATGATGTATCAAAGTGCAATTATCTTGGGATAGGCTAAATACGCCAAATATATGTCTGATAAATACAAATGTCAGGCATGTGAACCATTAGTTTGTTATGTCCAAGCCATTTCAATTCCTTTAACCTCTCACCTGATTCAGTTTCATATGTTCATTAATTAGTCAAAAGCCACTAGACTCACAGCAATGTGGAATTTTGGGTCAAATTGCATTGTCCCAAATGTGTTGGAGGTCACCATGGGAGGATGTCTCTTGCATTGATAGCAAATCAGGTAATTCTCTTAAACTTTTATTATTTTGGAGCTTCGTTATTTCAATTTACATGGTCTTGGTTATAAATTTTGACCAATGTTTTCATATACATGATTTAGTAGCTTGCTCATGCTTTGAGCTATTAATCGATTCTGGTTGCTTTGAGTTCAAAGAAATTAGAACTACAAGAAAAAATGAAAAAAATATACGATTCCAGTAAAATTACAGAGAGTATTGAGCCTTCATGTTATCATGTCTTAGATTAGTAAGATACTCCTTGGAAAACTGCCTACCATTGATAGGTTAAAAGGCAAACTAAAGGTTTCATTTGACATACTATCAAGTTTTGATGATAATCTTTTGCAGTAAAAAAAGTAATTTCTAAAAAATCTTGCAGCATTGATTATCATCTTCAGTGCCTTGGAAAACCTCAATTAAACAAGTCAATAGCATTTGAATCCAATACAATAAGGAAATATAGGTTATTTCTGGTTATAGGTTATATGCAGCTTGGGACAAAAATTTTAGTGTTCATATGACTGAATTTTTTTTAATTCATAACAATGATTTATCCTAAGTTATGCGAAGAAAGTTATTGTAATAACAAGTTCCTTGCAATATTTCAATTGCGTATTTAGTCCAATCACTTTTGAAATACATTTCCATTTTCCAATCACTTGAACATGTGGTTTTATATCATTTTATGCATGAATGTTTGAACTTGCCTTGAATTCTTACACAGAGAACATTCAGCATTCCCACCTTTTAATTCTATACTTGTAGTTCATTTCCTTATCAAGCAGCGCCAACCAAGAGAATGGAGTGGGCTGAAATCCAAAGATCTGCACACCCTCAATCAAGTATATCCATTGAAGCAATATTGGAGAATTTTTAAACACCCAAAGTCTCTTTAGAGTAGAGTCCTTAAGTGTAAGTACTTTTCTAATACCTCTCTTTTCCAATCAATTTGTCTGTTGCATCACTCTATAGAATCTACAAAGGCCTTCATGAGTCCCTGCCATTGCTCTTCGACAACATCTTCTAACAGTTGGGTAATGGAATCTGGATAAATCTTTTGCTTGACTAGTGGATAGGTGTTGAACCTGTACTAAATCTGAGTATTCCCCTTATTCCTTCCCATATGTTAAGTTGGAAGATATTACCTATATCATTGCTAATATTTGATCGTTATGAAGAGGTTTGCATTTGGTGATATATTTTGACATTCGTAAATTTTATTTTCACTAATTCAAAATCTTTAATTGACCAAGCCTCCACCAACAAATTAAGACCTCGACAGCTTGATTGGTGATACATTTGGTTTTTATTTTCACTAATTCAAAAACTTTAATTGACTAAGCCTCTACCAACAAATACGATCCTCGATAGCTTGATTTGGTGCACTTGATGGAATGCCATAAAATGATGAATAATGTTCCACAAGAAACTGATTAGTCATGGCAATTATGCCCAAAACCTAACAACCTATCCAACCTACCCACTAATTTGAGATTTTGGGTTGGGTAAATTGGGTGTTGGGTCAATTCTGAGTTGGGTAATAAAAATTCACATATATTTTGGACGATTTGGGTATTTGTGTTAGGCACCCATTATCCAACTTAAGTTAAAAAAACAAATTAACAAATTAAATTCAAGAAATAGAAAAAGACCAGCGACTCTATGTTTACAGCAAATTTGACAATATCTTTTGCTCTTCTGCTTGAATAAATCTCCACCATTCTCGCCTCTACTTTTGAGCAAATTCACAAGCCTTCTCCACGAACGGAATCTCGCTGCCCGAAAGTATGATGGTTGGTAACTGATTTGATTAGCAATTCTGTTATGCACTTTTTCAGTCTAAACTCCAAGCTCATACTTGTGTCCAAATTCTCTGCTTTTGAAGGTGAGCTTACCTCCTTGATTTGTATTTTTGGCACTTAATGACTTTCGGGTATTATTTCCTTCTGTGGATTTGCTGAATATGTATGCTTATTGTCGAGCAATAATAACTTGAGGGCACGTAACATTTTCCACCTTGGCAAAAGGATCATAAGGATATGATGTTTCAACTGCACCTTGTGGTAACTAATTCATTTATTTATGGGATGAAAATATCTTGTTTAAGACATTACAAAAAATTAAGTCATTCTTTAAGGTTCAAAAAAAATAATCTTTCTCCCTCGGATATTTTCTTATCAAATCTTTATAAAAAAAAAAGTCAACTTGTATACAAGAGAAGTGATTGTATTACGTACATTCCTCTGTTTAAGTTTCTATTCAATTATTATAGAAATTCTCATTAAAGAGCTTGCATGTGCTTGTTTAATTGTTATATACCAGTCTTTGTCCACAAGAATAGAATAAAAGTGCATGATTGGCACTTACCCAAACAAAAAGTTTGGTTTTATAATTTTGTCCTTGTTTGAGTTGGCTACCCTGATGTATATTCAAACCATGGTTGGGGTTTTGATATATTGCCCTAGTTGGAAACCTTTTTCTCTGAACTCCAATTTTTATTTCCCTTTATCATTTTGTCTATCATTCAATCTCAATTGGATGGGACAAACTTCAGAATTTTCTCTTCAAATTCATTGTGATTAACTAAGAATTCTAGTAGGAAAGCAACACGTCTACCCTGTCATTTTAATGATTTGTAACTTTCCAAATCTTGACATCTTGTGAGTGTGATAGTGGTGGGTTAACACTTTTCAACTTTATTTGGCTAAAAGATTAAACAAGTGAAAATTAGTCAACATCAAATCTAAATCTCTAAAATCATAGAGATAAAGATATGGAATGCATAGTATTGTTAAAGATTAATTCCTAATACATAGATTTATTAGTTAGACATAGTACATATTACTCCTATTTTTGAATTTTGTATAAAGTTGTTTTCTTTTAGGTTTGCTTAGTTTCCATGTCTATGAAGTGCAGATTTCTTCTACTTTTGACTATTTCTTGCTACTCTAAAAGCTGCTTGCAGAATAGTTCAATTTGATTAAAGTTAGAAGCTTATTAGTTTCACCTTTTTCTTATGTGATATGATGATACATATTATTGCTCTATGCAAGTTTATGGAATCCATAAAATAAAGCTGTGAAAATTAATATTTTGAAAAAAAAAGAATAATTTGCTGAAGGTACTAAAATATAATTCGTCATTTTTATTTCTTATTTTCTATGGCAAGATATGTCGGCTGCTTGTGATCTTGATGATGATCTTGATCATTGCAATCATAAGAGTAATACAAAGACACATAAGAAATCCTATTCGACGACTTGTCCTTATTTTCATAGGTTAGAGCATGATAAGTATGGTAAATGAAAAGTTATGTGCAAAACATGTGGTAAGAAGTACTTAACAGATATAAAAATTCTTTTTTTTTATAAAAGAATTTTTATTCAACATATGTAAGTACTTAACAAATAATGTGAGTGGCACGTCAAATTTATTACGCCATTTGGCAAGTCATGTTTATAATGAGGGGCAACCTACTGGATTAGCTACGATTGATCATGAGATATTCATGATAAGGTGGCTATTGCAATTGTTAAACATGACTAACCCTTCCAATTTGTGGAACACATTAGAATTTGAGAGTTGCATTTGTTTTTAAATCCTTATGTGAAAAGCATTTCACGTAATACAACTAAATCTGATATGTTAAAGATTTATAGAAGAGAAAAAGAAAAGGTTAAAAAAGAGCTTGAACTTGTACTAAGTCAAATTTGTTTGACATCTGACTTATGGTCTTCTATCACGAGTGATGGATACATGTTACATACAATACATTATGTTAACTAGGATTGGAATTCACAGAAGAGAATATTGTGTTTCGTCATGTACCCCCTCCTCATAATAGTCCAAATTTGTCTAAAAACTGATTAATTTTCTAAAAGAATGGAGAATTGATAAAAAAAAAATCACCATCACTCTAGATAATGCAAAATACAATGATAGAATAACTATATTATTGCAAAATTATTTTCTATTTAATGGTTCTTCTATTTGTGAAAGTGAATTTTTTTCATGTTCGTTGTGATGCACATATGTTAAATTTAATTGTAAAGGCTGGATTGGACGTGATTGATGAAATAATTTATAAAATTAGGAAAAGTGTAAAGTGTGATGACCCCACCTCCCCCTAGGGCATACCCAAGGGTTTGGCGGACCGCTTGTCTAACTCTCGCCAGGACTCACTTATGCACCACGAAATTTACAAAACAACAACCTCAACAATAAGAGCAATAACAATTACAATCTTAGATATATATAACTGTGGCCATTAAATGCTCATACAATCTCTAAATACAGCCGAGGAGTTAAACTTACAAAATAAAACCAAACAAACCTGCTAAAGAGCTAAGAAGTGCTTACGCGAGTAACTAACAAAACTTAGATAAAGTTTATGTCTTCTCCAATTCCCACTCTCACATTCTTACCTCTGTAAGGAAAATAAATTTATGGAATGAGATAGAAGCCCAATAAGGCTCCAAGTAAATAGCCAAGTAAATTAGCAGGCAAGATACCATTCACAGGATATCAAGAAACAAGTCAACCCGAATAGATCATGACCTAATGTTTAGTAAAATAAGTAACCAGATAGATCATACAATAGTGTACAGTAAAGAACACGTTTATATCAAAGGATATAGCCTGCTCTCAGGAGCAGGTTCCACAGTAGTTTGTCCCAGATCCGTTGACTCTCCGTCAACCATGGAATTATAATGTCCATAGATCACCACTAAATGTCAATTTCCGTCAACCAATCATCCCCCTACCGGGTTCAAATGTCAATCAAGTATCCAAGGTTCATCAATCTTCTCGACCAAACCCTTGTCAGCTCGATTCGACCAACTAGCCATGGGCTGGGCTTATAGCCAGAAGTATTCAAATATTCATGAATGGAGTCGTTGGCCGTCATCTAACGCTCATGCAGGTAATGATTGGAGCCGTTAGCTGTCACCTAACGCTCCATATCAAGCATGTCACGAGTTCAAGTCACAAGTAAATAGGTTAGAAATTTCGTCCTTTACCCAAGGTTGTCCAACTTACCTGATCGGTCTAAGGTTGGTCTCAAGCAAGAGGTCCAATGAGGGCTCAGTTGAGCCGTTACCGACCTACATTCACGCATACAGATGAGTAATCCAAGTTCCAACTTACCCGACGTCTCGGATAAGGGTCCAAGGGCCTAGTTCAGCCGCTGCAAGAAGAGATATAGCCGGCCTACATTCATACACATATACATGCAAGTCCGCATGCAAGATCAAGTACTTCAACACGGAGGTCGAATGCACATAAGGACACACTCGTCTAGCCAAAATCAAGTCACAAGTAAGCTCAGCATGTCACGTTTTCAAGCATTTCAAGTATTTCAAGTCAAGATACAGGTCACATGTAAATCAAGTTACTTGTACATGCATAAATGAGATATCAAGAGTTTAGTCAAGTTAGGTCAAATGCGATAAAACATACACTCACCTATGAAATGACAAATCAAGTGCTTAGCAATTTTAGCAACAAGTAGCATGAAATATGCAGTTGGAACACTCACCGGGTCAAAGCAGAGCAATGTTAAACATTCGTCTCCAAGTTATGCTCGTGTTCATCGCCAAACCCTAAGAGCAACCAGGACAAAAATATTATTGTCCAACCATCCAAAGTTTAGGTGAACCAAGTTCACATTTTAGACTCAACTATGAGTCATACACCTATCCAAGTTGGCCTTTCAAAACACAAGGGTTCAAAGACAAATTTGAAAGTCCAAATCAAGGAAAAATCCAAGTACATACTAGGGCAATGATTCAACTATGGTTTTGGAGTAAAAGGAAAGCATTTGGACCCAAGAAATATGAGCAACCAAAGAGTTCCATATTTCATTTCATCGCTTGAAATTTCCAGTAGCAAAACAGTGAAGAAACCAAGTGGTTCACCTTTTTAAGCTATTAGATTCGCTCCAATTCAACGTACCATTGTAGTTCAAGACTCTAGCAAGTGATATGAACAAGATTGAATCCAAAAGACCCATAAACTAAAGGATTTTAAGGCTAAACACAACTAGGTACACAGCTAATGCTCCATCGAACGGCGTGAGTGAGTTCTGGCGAGAGTTCGGCATACGGACCGCCAAACTCTTGAGTATGCCCTAGGGAAAGGTAGGGGCATCACATAAAGTATGTGAAAGGATCTGAAAGTAGGATCATAAAGTTTGCTGAATTGATGAAATAACTCTCATTAGACACAAATAAAAAATTGTGACAAGATATAGTAACTACATACCTATCTGATGCTTGAAAGGGCCCCATTTTTGAAGCACGCATTTTTTCAACTTCAAGATGTGAATGATGACTACAAGTTGTGTCCTTCAGAAGAGGAATGGCATAGGGTCAAAAGATTACAGAGTTTTTGAGATCTTTCTATGATATGACATTATTATTCTCAGAAAGTAAATACCCCACAACTAGCTTATACTTTCCCAATGTTTGAAAGATTCAATGTCGCTTAAATAAAGAGGCCAATAGTTCAGATTTTTTGATTAACGAAATAGCTTTTAATATGAAGACTAAATTTCAAAAATATTGGGACTATTATAGTGTTATCTTTTCATTTGCCATTATTTTGGATCCTTGTTATAAATTCCAATTTGTGAAATATTGCTTTTTTGTGTTGGATCCTCAATCATGGATAAAAAGATACTTAATATTAAACAAAAGTTGTTTCGTTTGTATGAAGAGTACTCTAAGGTCAATACTGCTACTACTGTTGCACCAATGGAGGGTACTTTTAATGGTGATTGTGAGAACTAGAGAAAATTATGTGTATGCCTTGAATTTATTTTATTTTATTTATTTTGTTATTAGAACTATTACATATATCATACAAATGATTTAATTAAGTGTATAATTGATCTCTTATAAATTGAAATTAAAGAAATATCCTAGAATGGTAAAGAAAGATTTTTATAGGGGTATGTAAATTGGAGCAAATGAAAGTGTAAGGTAGTATTTGAAGATGGTAGAATATCAATCCCCTAACTAGTAAATAGACTAAAGTTAAAAGACCAATTTAACCCAAAATTTCGGTTAAACAACCATGCAACCAGCAAGCAGGTCGTCAGAATTTTAAAATAGGAACCGAGTGGAGGAAATTTTGGAGAGTTGGTCTGAGTGGAGAAACTTTGAAGTGTGTAGCACTGAATGGAGAATTGACCACCGAGTGACCTTTCTTTCTACTGATTCTTAAGCCTTCTAAACACAGAGATAAGTGAGTATAAGAGGAAAAATATTTTTGGTTCCTCTTTTGTTTCAGCTTGCAACCGAGAGAGAGTGTGTGTGTCAGACATTTGATAGCTTCATTTCTCCAGCTAGCAACCTCAAAATCGTGAGCCAAAAGTGAGAGAGTGGGAGAGAAATCTTGGTGTTGCACTTCACCTACCAGCCTCAACCGAATGAGAGTGAAGTAGATAGAAGAAAGATGGAGAGCTGGTGCAGACCTTGAGAAACCGAAGCTAAGAAATTTGTCCGGTCTATAACTTTAAAATCATGAAGGAAAGAGGCAAATTTTCTGTGATCAATCCTTATTTATTGAGTATAAATGAATATATATAAGCTACAAGTTAAGTTTTAGCAGGGGAAAATGAGTTTCGACTAAAGAAAAGTTCTAGTTTGAGATTAAAATTGAAGCTGGACTGAACCTGTTGGAACCGAGAGATGACTGATTAAGTTACTGCCTGTTATCAATGGAAAAATGGAAGAATGTTGTACAAAATGCATGAAAATGTTTAGTTCTGGCATAAAGTGAAATTTAGCTATAGGAACTTGTGAAATTTGGAATTTTGAGTTGAAAATAAAGAAAGAAACCTGTTGGAATTCTTATAGCATCATCCGAGAGAAAGGGACTGGATATGTAGCTTATCATTTGAGATTATGGAACAATTTTCATTGAAGAATTCAAGCTATATGTTTACACTCTTGTGCTATCTGAGAATCTAAAGCAGAGTTGATAACTTAAGTGAGAATAATTGCAAGAAATAATTGGAAGTTCTGCTAGATGGCTGAGAGGGAGAAATAAATTTCTGAACAGCTTTTCTTTCAAATTCCAACTCTGTAAACTTTCATGTATGATGTTTAAGGCTACTCTGTAATTTAATAGTTATGTTGGGCACCATGAGTTAGAGTTAAACTGAAGCAATTAGGGAAGAAAAGCTGTAAACTAGGCTGCTATATTGCTGAAAGAGTTAACGACTAATGCAAATGACGATGACAGATTTATGTGTATCTCTTCATTGTTTTGAGCCAATAAACTTGATAAATTGTAAGGAGAAATGTGAGAAACATTTTTGGAATTTTGTATCTTGTTTAATAAGTCAAGAAACTTGGTGTCTAGTAATCTATACTCCAAATTTGGTGAGTGATTGGTGGCTGGAAATAAAATCTAAATAGTTAAAATGGAAAAGAAAGGTTGCTATACCAACTATAGGAATCAAAGGAGCCTTGTAACTTATATAAGAAGATATCCAACTATTACTTGATTTAATAGGCTCCATATAAATTGTATACCCATCTTAAGATAATAAACTAGTTATGCATATGGTCTTGGTTAATAAAAGATGGAATTATGTGACAAGAAAGTACTTTAAGGTTAGCTACTTCTAAACTTACCTTGTTAAACGTTAATGTTTAGTTTTAGTACGATAAATCTAACAGTATGAAAGTAGTGAAGTGACATTACTAGAATTGCTACTTAAACTTCCTTCTTTTGGAGATTAAAAGTCGAAGTAACAAGTGAGTGTGAGAAAATGCGCTAGTCGCCTCATTTAAGCATAGCAATGACTTAGATTTCCGGTGGAATGGTGACTTAAGGCTAGAATGCAACACGTATGTTGATTATACGTTAGAACTTCACCAAATGAGTAGTTAAATAATTATGGCAATTATAACTTGTCTCAGGAGACAGCAGTGTGCAAGAAAACAATTCCGAGATCGAAGTGTAACTTTTGATTAGGATGAGTGTTTCCGAATTTGTGTGTTTAACTGTTTATGTTTATTTAAGTGAAATTATGTGATAAATGTGCTTATTATGGAATATTGCTAGTGATTCATTGTAAAGTGTATCTCAATTATCCCTCGTCTTCTAAATCGGTGGTGTACTTTATCGTACCCGGTTTAGTTGAGCTTGAAGGTTGATAATTGATCAAATGTTACTGTAAGTGTGCATGAATGTAAGCCGTATGTGTACTTTACCACATCGGTTGAACTGGGCCCCAAAACCCTCTGTTCAACGGACTATTCGAGCCAGCATAGGGCTTGGTCGGATAGGACGAAAGCTTTGGGTAACTGTTCCGGTATACTCAAGTATTACCTTGAAGTTGGGAGATTATTGAACTAATCATTGAATGTAGGGGATTGTTTATTGTTTTAGAGGACATAAGGAGGTGAATTGGCGGAGTGTGCAATGATATTGAAATGAGTGTCTCATGACACTGAAATGAGTGTCTCATGACATTGAAATGAGTGTGCAATGATATTGAAATGAGTGTCTCATGACATTGAAATGAGTGTGCAATAATATTGAAATGAGTGTCTCATGACACTGAAATGAATGTACAATGACATTGAAATGAGTGTGCAACGATATTGAAATGACTCCCAGAAGGAAGTGGCTCTAATGCGAGCACCGTATCCTTTTCAAAGTGATTGTTCAATGAAGTGTTCTCTACTTTATTCAGTGAAGTGTTCCTTAGTTGCTTAATTTTGTTACTGGCTTATCTAGTTTAAGTGTTTATTGATCGTTGCTTGCATGGAAACCTCATTGGGCGTAAGCTCATCCCCTCAGCTTTGTTTTCCTTACAGGAGTTGGTGGTCGGGGAACGAACGAGGGATTTTAGGAAGTTAACGTGAAGACTTTAGTGATTGTAAATCCTTTAGTATCATATTATGGTTGAAACTTTTGTATTGAACTTGGTATTGTAAAATATTTGAGCGTTTGGTTTTGGTTTATCAAAATGTTATCTCTGAAATTAATGTAAGTAAGTGAGCCCTGGCGAGAGCCATGCAGGTGGTTCACTAACTTCTAGGGTACGCCCTAGGAGGAGACTGGGCCGTCACAGGTGGCATCAGAGCTGTTAATGAGCTCAAGCCAGGAGAGGGTTCTTAGATTGTGGGGAATGGCCTGTTAAGTGTGAAATGAATTACCATTTTATGGAAAATTAGATACGTATGTTGGGTAGAAATCTCAAATATAGGTGATTTACTCTTGGGACTGGCCTGCCTGAGCTGTGAATTATCCTATTGTCAAATTCTTGTATCAGAGTACTAAATATTTCATTCAAGGGTGTATTTGCAAATTGGGAAGAATTTAGTATATTGCATTATGAAGTGACTAGAAATCATGATTAAATTTGGAAAAGTAGAATCGAAAGGACCAAGTCTAGCTTTTGAAAGTTAAAGGTGAAGAGCCAGTAGTGAAATCTTGAAGATTAGTGCAGATTCTGTTTTTAAGATGAATAATTTTACTGGTCGTTCAATGGTAAATAGATTATATGTAAATAGATTATACGCAAAAATGTGGTTTTAGACCTAGAATTTGAGTGAAATAGTAGTTTAAGTAAGAACTATGCCGTTGTGAATAGCTCTAAACCTTGAGGAGAGTTTTCAAAATTGAGGTGAGATTAGTTTGACGAATTTGCCATGTGATTAGCATGCTACCACTTGCAAATAATTATATGTGAGTTCTTGATGCCATTGTGGCTCCATAAATTTTATTGGAGGATTATTTGGGACTAATGTCCAATAGGATAAAGATACCCAGTTGTTAGGTTATTAGAAAAGCCAATGTATGAAATGTTTGAGATCATCCAGAATACTTAAGAGACATTGATGTACTTAGGTAATGATTATACTATTTGATTTGATATTAGACGTAGTAGATCTACACTTTACTAAGGAATTTTTTATTAGTCTTACTAATGAGGCAATTGGATTAGTAAATGCACTTGAAAAGATTGCCATCTTGGCTATGTTGGGATGATCATACATGATAGTCAGTATGAAATAGACTTCTTTTGACGACCCCACCTCTCCCTAGGACGTATCCTAGAGTTTAGCGGACCGCCTGTCCAAGTCTCGCCAGGACTCACGCACTCGCGTCAAATAAAATTGGGTGCAACCTCAAGAATAAAAGAAATAACAGTTCCCAAGTTTGGAACATACAAATACATTCATTTCTATCTCAAACATCCATACAATCTCAAATATATCAAAAGATTTAAGTTCTCAATACATTCAACCCTAATTGAGTGACTTGCGCAAGTACAATTGCAAAATTTCAAAAACTAGACTACGCTAGCCTGTACCAGTCTCACGCCTCGCTCGTATCCCCTGTAAGGAAAACAAATGGCGTGGAATGAACTAAAATCCCAGTGAGGTTCCAAATAGCAAGTTGACCATTATTTAAAAGTACAAGTATCAACGTAGCAAAATAGCGAGCATAACAAGTTCATCAAAGTGAGCAATAACACTTCAAGTAGCAAATCTCAAAATGGGCGAGTGTAAAGTTTTTCAAAAGAACACAATAACCTGATAAGTAATAATCATGTCAAAGTATAAGGATACGGATGGCTCTCAAGAGCCAAGTTCCCATTGTTTCACCAGAGCTTGATCAAGTAGTAGTTGACACTCCGTCAATTTTCAAGTAAAGTAACTAATCCAGTAGAGCACCACTTAGCTACAATCTCCGTCCACCATCCAACCCCCTTACCGGGCCCGAATACCACTAAACACTGGTGGTAATACTCGAGCATACCAATTAGTCGAGAAGATAACACTCCACTCGACAACACTAGATACCCATGGTTCGTTATCTAATCGACCAAGCCCTTGCCGGCTCGACTCGATTAACTAGCCAGTGGGGTTTGGATCCCCAAGAAGTCGATGAGATAACATGTCCAATCGACGGAATCAAGATAAAAGTACGGAGACAGGAATGAAAGGCACCTCCCACTCGGATCGAGTGTGGTACATACTGCCGCTCAGCACTTACAAGTCAAGCACAAGTATATCAAGTCAATTGCAACAATAAACAAGTACATATCACATTAGGGCAAGTGCGATAAAGTACATCCTTGCCCGACCAAACCAATCAAATATCAAGTATTTAAATCAAGTATCATGTTCAATCATGTACTTGGAAGCACCCACCAAAGATTTAGTGCTTGTCAAAAATCACGTTCAGGTGTAACTCCTTGATTGGAGTCCAAATTTGCGATACAATATCATTTAAGAGCTTGAAATCAACTAGGGTTCGAAACTTAAGAGTTTCGCTTAAAGAAAATCAAGTAACTGAAACTCATTTGGGTAATATTCATGTTACTTATCAAACTCTAGAAAATTCATGCTCGCTCTTTTGGTGTTGCTAAAGAAGCAACTAAAACTTTGGAATTCGCATTTGAGTCTAAAAGACGAGGAAAACATATTCCGAGTGGTCACTACTTTCATTTTTTTTAAGGGTATGAGTTTCGGCCAAATTTCAGCTTATATACCTTTATGAAAGAAAACTCGAATACCATAGACAATCCAAGTTCAATTCGATCTCAAATCTTCGCTCAAGTCGCGAGTACACGCGCCTAACCCTCGAGTGAAAATTTGGGCGGCATGCCCTTTGTATTTAGCTATTTTCCAGCCATTTGTGGCTTCATTATTTTCCTCAACTCAGCCCAAATTCACACATAAGAAATCTTAACACAATATCCCTTCACTAGGCTCAATGTTATCCCAATACAAGGCAATTCTAGCAATGCAACTATCAAAATCAAAGCTGGAAACTAGTATTAAAGAATAATAACTAAGTAACAGGTTTGACATCTTTCGGCGTTTTGGTCACAGCTGAAGCTACGCTTATCGGATTGGGTTATATTTTATGGCATTTCGAAACTAAGACAGAGATTTACATTTCTTATGAAGACATAAACACCCAGTTCATGCATTTTCAAGGTCAAAATATGGAATCTCAGAGAAATCAGAAAGCTGCCTGTGAAATAGGGCTTTTGGCAGTCAGGGGTATTTAGGTCATTTCACATGCTACAGTGCTTCGATTGAGTTGAAAATTTACAGGCCTATTTTTAACTCTATTCCCTACAACTTTCATGTTTTGAGAAAGACCTGATTCAGCCTCTATCATGGACGAATATGTAGGTTAGAAACAGGGCAGATTCATCATCAAAGCTGGAAATTCACTTCTACTCTAATAATTCATATCCTAGCTCATTACTATCAAGTACTATATCATCAAAACCATCAATTACTAGCTCAATACCATTAATTACTAGGTAAACAACCATAATCAAGGCTGAAAATTGCAAACCCTAACTAAACATTCCACTATATCATCACAACTAGGAATTCAACCATCAAAATCCAAGATTAAGAACTTCTATCCCCAACTTTAGCAAAACTAACAAGAGTAAAGCAAATTCAAGCATGATACCTTCCCAAAGCCCCTTGTAAGTGAGAAACAAACCACTTTCTCCCCAAATTTTCAGCACCCCAAGTCTTCCAAGCACCAAAAGGAAAGGTTAATCGGTTTAGTTTCGTCGATTCCGCTCAAACAAGCTTGATTGAAGATGGAAGTTGCTAGTTTCTCTCTTGTTTGTTTTTCTCTCTTGAAGCTCCGCCACAAGAAGAAAATGGAGCAGAATGGAAGCCAAGAGAAAGGTAAAAAGAAGGAAAATTGTTTTAGTCAAAGTTGATTTTGATTTCCGCCAAGTGTCGCCATAAGATTCCATCTCATTTTTTTTTTCTTTCCTTTTCCTTAGTCAACAAAGATGGCTGGAATAAGGGGTAATTTAGAGAGGATTAGGTGAAATAAAAACAAGGTGATTAAAGTAATAAAGTAGTGTTTAAGTGGTGCACTTACTCGGTAGCAAACGGTGCACGTCGGTTCAAGCCTATTTTCCTTAACTCGCACGTACTTGTGTTTTTACTTATGGTTCACTAACTTATTATTATCACTTCTAATCACACACTTTTTCTTATTTAAAACTCACTCTTAACCACCAAATTTAGTACACACACCTTACCAAGTGATCACACGGCCAAAATACGCGAAAACCCTGATTTACGCTAACTATAAAACTAAAGGTACAACCCTTGATTCTATCATTTATCGTAACTATTGAGGGAGTAAATAAGTAGTAAAGATATTATAAAGTAATTTAATCCAAATAAGAGAGAATTTTAAGAAAATATGAGCGAATTTTCCGGTCGTCACACTTCTATCAATGGATAAGATTAAGACAAGGTTTAGGATAATGGTGCTTTAACTATTAAGGCAAGACTTAGATGAATGAAATAAGAAAATGAATTATTTTGCAGTGGAATTCAGAGAAATGTAATATGTGGAGTGGGTTGTGATTATTAGGACAACAATGTCATCGTTACAGTTTATGGGTCTAAGGAAAAACTTATTGTAATATGTTTTATAAGTAATGGATATAGCAATTATTGATAACAAGAAGCAGGAAAAGGTGAGAACATGTATAAAATTTAAAATTAGTAAATTTGATCTATTTATCATCTCATAAGTTTGGAAGTAAGGACAGACTAATGTTGAAGCCATGACTTGATAGTTCTATTGAATAGAATGATATTATTGGGATATTTGAACCGACAGTTAGTGTGAGATAGGCTATGAGCGATCTAAAAAAAACCTGAACTTTTATGAACAAAGGTAGGAATTTCAATGATCTACCAGCTCTATTATGAACTGACCCAATAAACCATTAGGTTGGGATGATTGAGTAGGAACTTTGTCATGTTTGGATACTGAATGTACTTATACTAAAGACTTGTTTGACTTCTTATTAAAGTGTACTTGAGCTTGATATATGTGGTAATTGACTTTGTTATATGATGTAACTTAATTGATCG
Organism: Coffea eugenioides; assembly: GCF_003713205.1. Lineage (NCBI taxonomy): Eukaryota > Viridiplantae > Streptophyta > Magnoliopsida > Gentianales > Rubiaceae > Coffea > Coffea eugenioides. The sequence continues at coordinate 21,664,073 of NC_040036.1, forward strand.
TGAATTTGTTTTGTAGTAATGATATATATGGAGTGAATGTGTTTCTGGGAACTGGAGAATAAAATGTGGAATGAATAGCTGAAACTTTTCATGATTAAAGTTATGAATTTCGAGGATGAAATTCTCTTAAGGGGGGAAGAATGTGAGAACTCGAGAAAATTATGTGTATGCTTTGAATTTATTTTATTTTATTTATTTTGTTATTAGAAATATTACATATATCATACAAATGATTTAATTAAGTGTATAATTGATCTCTTATAAATTGAAATTAAAGAAATATCCTAGAATGGTAAAGAAAGACTTTTATAAGGGTATGTAAATTGGAACAAATGAAAGTGTAAGGTAGTATTTGAAGATGGTAGAATATCAATCCCCTAACTAGTAAATAGACTAAAGTTAAAAGACAAATTTAACCCTAAATTTTAGTTAAACAACCATGCAACCAGCAAGCAGGTCATCAGTTTTTTAAAATAGGAACCGAGTGGAGGAAATTTTAGAGAGTTGGTCTGAGTGGAGAAACTTTGAAGTGTGTAGCACCGAATCGAAAATTGATCACCGAGTGACCTTTCTTTCTTCTGATTCTTAAGCCTTCTAAATAGAGAGATAAGTGAGTATAAGAGGAAAAATATTCCTGGTTCCTCTTTGTTTCAGCTTGCAACCGAGAGAGAGAGTTAGACATTTGCTAGCTTCATTTTCATTTCTTCAGCTAGCAACCTCAAAATCGTGAGCCAAAAGTGAGAGAGAGGGAGAGAAATCTTGGTGGTACACTTCACCTACTAGCCTCAACCGAATGAGAGTGAAGTAGATAGAAGAAAGATGGAGAGCTGGTGCAGACCTTGAGAAACCGAAGCTAAGAAATTTGTCCGGTCTGTAACTTTAAAATCATGAAGGAAAGAGGCAAATTTTCTGTGATCAATCCTTATTTATTGAGTATAAATGAATATATATAAGCTGCAAGTTAAGTTTTAGCAGGGGAAAATGAGTTTCGACTAAAGAAAAGTTCTAGTTTGAGATTAAAATTGAAGCTGGACTGAACCTGTTGGAACCGAGAGATGACTGATTAAGTTACTGCCTGTTATCAATGGAAAAATGGAAGAATGTTGTACAAAATGCATGAAAATGTTTAGTTCTGGCATAAAGTGAAATTTAGCTATAGGAACTTGTGAAAGTTGGAACTTTGAGTTGAAAACAAAGAAAGAAACCTGCTGGAATTCTTATAGCATCATCCGAGAGAAAGGGACTGGATATGTAGCTTATCATTTGAGATTATGGAACAATTTTCATTGAAGAATTCAAGCTATATGTGTAACAGCCCCACTTTCCCCTAAGGCGAACCAAAGGGGTTAGCGGGCTGCCTGCCCAGCTCTCGCCAGGACTAACGATGCAGACTAGAACTATCTATTGCGATCCGGAACTTACAAACGAGCGTAAACAAGTCAAAATGGAAAAATAACCCAAAATAAGAAAAATGAAATCCGGAGTCGGCCATGATAGTAACCGACCCGTCAGAACCCAACCGAAAGAACACGCAAACATTCACATCTGAACTTTAGCGATTACAATCCAAAATTTCAATCCAAAATGACATACAAAAGTTTTCAAAAATTAATACATATACACGGTTTGCCAAATCAAAAGAGAAAACGCCCCAAAAGTACACTTAGGGTTTTAATACATGAGCTATACAAAAGATATGTTCAACTAGCTCAATTTGGCAGCCATTTGTCAAATCCAGACCAAAAGGGTTTATTTTCCTGTAAGGAAAACAAAAAGGAACAGAAAGGGGTGAGCTTGCGCTCAATGAGGTACCAAACATATAGCAGAAAAATCATGGCATTTCACATTTAACAAATCAGATACACATGCCAGATGTAAAGCAAAGGAACCAATGATTCAAATCAGAAGGATACGAGTGGCTCTCAGGAGCCAAATTTCCAGCGCAGTACTTGATCCAAACCGGTTGACTCTCCGTCAACGTATATAGAACCAAAACGTCCGTAGACCCCTCTTTACACCGAATTCCGTCCACCAAACACCCCTTTACCGGGCCCGCTCACCGTAACCGAACAGAAATGGTAATACTCGAGTATACCGGAATCAAGGGTCTCAATACCCAAAATCCCCGAACAGACTACCGTGGTTCGTTATCTAATCGTCCAGGCCCTTGCCGGCCCGACTCGAATAACTTAGCCACAGGATTGAGCTCATAGGTCATAGAAATCCGAACAGATGCAGACACAGATAACAGATTCAAATTTTTTGCATAGAAATTGGCACATGAACAGACTAGAGAACGAGTGTGATAAAGTACACCCTCGTCTCGAACAAATAAACAGATTGCAAAGCAGAAATCAAGTTAAACAGCAATGGAGGGGAGTGGTACACTCACCGGCTCAACTTCAAAAGTTTTTACTTCAGATTGGCCTTAATCGCCAAGAAACCCTAAAATAACCAAAATAAACCAATTGAAGGTTTCACATCCGTAATCGAGTAAACACAATGCACATGAGGCTCGACTACTAGTCGTATGCCTCGCCAAATAATTACTAATGCAAGGGTACAAAACATGATTTTTGGGAACAAAAAGATAGCATAAAGACCTAGGTTCAATAACCCAAAAGCCCTTTTTATTTCGACCAAAAGGCAAATCCAACTTAAAAGAACCAAACGGCCTAGAAAATCGGGCAGCACTTCCCCTAAATTTCTTACTTTTCCAGCCATTAAGGCTTCATTATTCCCTCGAATCAGTCCCAACATCTCACACAAAATTCACCTCATTTCCAAAAGCCATTCACTAGGCCCAAAGTAAAAGTTAACTAGGAAATGACCGGAATAAAAGTAAGCCTTAAAACACACAAACAAGTACAATGAGACTCGATAACGCGTCATAAAGCCATGCCAACCACAACCCCAATAAGGTTTCATATGCATATATAAGCATTATAGCAAGCCAGAAAATCAGGAAATGTAGCCATCTTGGCCATAACAACAAAAATAGTTTTACCTTCATTATGCGGTAATGGCACAAATTGCACTACGTTTATCGGATGAGGGTGTAAGACCCACCATCTCGAAGCTAAAAGACAGGGCTACAACAATGTAGAAGGCCACTCAGTCCAAATCCTAGCACAACTAGGTCAAATATGCAGAATACCAAACCAGAACCGTAATTGCAGGTTTACAAATCACACTATGCTGTAATCAGAACAACTTAGTCTATACAGGTCCAAATGCAGAAATTCCAAAGGCATATGATACCTAGGCCATCAAGCTACATTTCATCAGAAGACACCAACATCCAAATCCAAAGAAATTCCAGTCAAAACAACCCATTTCAGACGCAGTTCTAACATCCTGATGAACCCAGAACAGCAATAGTAATTTCGGTTTATCTCATTCTATACTACTCCAATTGACCTGAACTTTTACAGGCACCTCAAACACATCAATACCTACAACTTTAATGTTTTAAGCAAAGGCCAATTCGGCCTCTAACCATATGATACAAAACCGGACAGAAAAGGGGGTTATGAAACCCTAACTTCCTCAAATTCCTTCCAAACCCAAAATTGGTTGCAATTATCAATAATTCACACCTACTAGAGTCATTATAGGCCATTGCCAATTATCATACAAGGCCATAACATCATGATCATATTAAACCAGAAAAGTCACCAATAAATTGTAAACTTCACCATTTCATCCAAAAACAAGAATTAAATCACAAAATTCCACACTTTAGCTTCCACTAAGCACAACTCTAGCTTCATTAAGTGTAGGGGAAAGTTCATATACCACTCACCTAGTAAACAAGAGAGGGAGAGTTGTAGGACACCTTAGCTTTTCCAAAAAACTTCACCAAATCACTCACTAGCACCGAATGGAGGGATTTTATGGAGTAGAAACTAGATCAAGCAAGTGTTTTGGAGGATTTGAGCTAGATAATTGCCAAACTTTGAAGAGGTTTTTATTCCTTCTTTGCTAGAGAGAGAATCAGCCAAGAGGTTGAAGACAAGAATGAATTTTGTGTGATTTTTTTGAGATATTTAAGCAATTGGTCAAAAGTCAAGAAAATGAATAGTAAGTCATAAGCTATTTCCAATACAATGGTGACACTTGTCACCTCCATTAATGCAATCCTATCTTTTCTTTTTCCTCTCACATCAATCACTTCACATCCTCTACTTATCTCTTAACACCCGATAAATTTCACACAGTATCCGGAATTTAACCTAATTGGCCGAATTTTCCCGAACTTTTCGCACTAGTGGGTCCCACGTCCATTATATACTCTTAGTTTCTCAAAAACTAACCGATACTAGAAAAATCATTTAAAAGCTATATTTACTCATAAAATTTATTTGCACAATTTTTCGAATAAAGAAAAGGTGGAAAAACGTATAATTAAAAGAAATTAAAACCTAGAAATTAAGAAAATTACGGGTCCTCACAATATGTTTACATTCTTGTGCTATCTGAGAATCTAAAGCAGAGTTGATAACTTAAGTGAGAATAATTGCAAGAAATAATCGGAAGTTCTGCTAGATGGCCAAGAGGGAGAAATAAATTTCTGAACAGGTTTTCTTTCAAATTCCAACTCTGTAAACTTTCATGTATGATGTTTAAGGCTACTCTGTAATTTAATAGTTATGTTGGGCACCATGAGTTAGAGTTAAACTGAAGCAATTAGGGAAGAAAAGCTGTAAACTAGGCTGCTATATTGCTGAAAGAGTTAACGACTAATGCAAATGACGATGACAGATTTTTGTGTATCTCTTCATTGTTTTGAGCCAATAAACTTGATAAATTGTAAGGAGAAATGTGAGAAACATTTCTGGAATTTTGTATCTTGTTTAATAAGTCAAGAAACTTGGTTTCTAGTAATCTATACTCCAAATTTGGTGAGTGATTGGTGGCTGGAAATAAAATCTAAATAGTTAAAATGGAAAGGTTGCTATATCAACTATAGGAATCAAAGGAGCCTTGTAACTTATATAAGAAGATATCCAACTATTACTTGATTTAATAGGCTCCATATAAATTGTATACACATCTTAAGGTAATAAACTAGTTATGCATGTGGTCTTGGTTAATAAAAGATGGAATTATGTGACAAGAAAGTACTTTAAGGTTAGCTACTTCTAAACTTACCTTGTTAAACGTTAATGTTGAGTTTTAGTACGATAAATCTAATAGTATGAAAGTAGTGAAGTGACATTACTAGAATTGCTACTTAAACTTCCTTTGTTTTGGAGATTAAAAGTCGAAGTAACAAGTGAGTGTGAGAAAATGCACTAGTCGTCTCTTTTAAGCATAGAAATGACTTAGATTTCCGGTGGAATGGTGATTTAAGGCTAGAATACAACACGTATGTTGATTATACATTAGAACTTCACCAAATGAGTAGTTAAATAATTATGGTAATTATAACTTGTCTCATGAGACAGCGGTGTGCAAGAAAGCAATTACAAGATCGAAGTGTAGCTTTTGATTAGGGTGAGTGTTTCTGAATTTGTATGTTTAACTGTTTATGTTTACTTAAGTGAAATTATGTGATAAATGTGCTTATTATGGAATATTGCTAGTGATGCATTGTAAAGTGTTTCTCAATTGTCCCTCGCCTTCTAAGTCAGGGGTATACTTTGTCGCACCCGGCTTAGTTGGGTTTGAAGGTTGATAATTGATCAAATGTTACTGTAAGTGTGCATGAATGTAAGCCGTATATGTACTTTACCCAATCGGCTGAATTGGGCCCCAAAACCCTCTGTTCAATGGACTATTCGAGCCAGCAAAGGGCTTGGTCGGATAAGACGGAAGCTTTGGGTAACTGTTCCGGTATACTCGAGTATTACCTTGAAGTTGGGAGATTATTAAACTGATCATTGAATGTAGGGGATTATTTATTGTTTTGGAGGACATAAGAAGGAGAATTGGCGGAGTGTACAATGATATTGAAATGTGTGAGGACCCGTAAAATTTCCCTAGTTTATATTCTTTTATTTTATTTTTTTTTCGCATGCATTTTCCTTACTTTACTTTACTATATTAATTTTCCAAAAATTTTTATCAATGAATATACTTTTAAATCATTTTTCCCAGTATGGGTTAGGTCATGAAGAATTTGAAGTGTATTATGGACGTGGGACCCGTTAGTGCGGTTAGTGTGATAAAATTTTGACGATTAGTTGAAATTTTTATAAAGGAATATTATTTTACAAGATGCTAGGAGACAATTAGAGGTTAGCTAGAGAGATTAAACATTGGGAAAAAGAAGATAAGTTTAAACCCTAAAAGGTGCCACGTGTCGTGACTTGATTGGAAGTTGGACTTTGACCTAATTCTTACCTTTACTAAATATCTAATTTTTGACCAAAATCATCTTCATTCTTCATGAAGCTTGGCCGAACCTTTGAGGAGAGAAAAGAGAGGAAAACTTCATCTTGTTTCTTCAAATCCAAGCCTAAATCTTGAGTTCCAACCATTAACATATCAAATCACTCCATAAAAACTCCTTGCTAGGAAGGATTAAAGAGGTTGGTGGAGTTGTTTTGGAAAGGGAAGCACTAAGCTACCAATTTTTCTTGGGGTTTTAAGGTAATCTTGCCAAGAACTTCCTCTTTACTTAAATTGATAGTTCATTAGTGGATTAGAGTTGTTAAATAGGTAGTTTTGAGAGAAAGTTCATGTTTTAAGGTACAGTTATGGTATATTTCAGATTTTTGGTGGAATTTCTGTCCTTATTTAATGCTTAAGGATATGCCATGGATTGATAGTTTGGTTGTGTGTGAAATGGAGCTTGTATATGCTAGATGTGATTTCCTATGGAAAATTTTAGTTTGTGTAGCTAAATTCCAGCTTTAGGGTTTTTAATTTGAGCTCCCATTTGGTTATATTTCAAGGGTATTGTGACCCTAATTAGGTGTGTTCCATAGTTTGTGATTTATATGGGAAATTGTGGCTGAAATGAGATGAGATTGGGTGTTGATGTTAGGTTGGAAAAGTAAAGAAAAACAAAGGGGGTGCTACTGGAATTTTCGCAGGACCCTTGAGCAGTCTTGGGGAATCTGCTATATCTTGATGTAGGAAAATCGGAATTAAGTTCCATTTGTTGCGTTTTAAACTAGATTCATAGGGATATCAACCGTGTAAATTTTAGGCCGCTTCTGTCTGTACAATTTATGGTGATTTTTCAAAGTTGACTGAAATTGAGGACCTGTTTTGTCTTTTACTGGACGAAGCAGCAACTTGAGACTCGAATTTGACTGACTTGTGATCCGAATTTTAAAAATGTGTCTTCTGAGAAATTTTACTCCTTTGAGTCTATTTTGTAACAGTATAAAGTTTACCAATTTTGGATTTGAGAATCTTGAGATATGATTTTTCAAATTTTGGTGCGCAAAACTGGAAAATCCTGTTTTCTTAGAATTATTCTTACTCTTATTTTGCACCTTAAGTTTGGAGTTAGTAAATCATTGAGGGTATGCTTTGGGTAAAAGCGAAGGGTTTTTGGATCGTTCATATCTGTAGGACTAACTACTATCTTTTCACTCCAAAACTATATCTTCGTGAGCATTGGTAATTTACTTGGTTAGACATATGACTCGTAATCGAGTCTCAATTGTTTTACCTTGTTGGTTTAGGACGTGCCAGTGATCCACATACTTCGGGAGGAAACGTTTGAAGTTATTTGTTTAAACTGGTGAGTGTACCACTCCCTTAAGTTGTTACTTATCTGTGACTTCCGTATACTTTATATGAAATAAGGGTGTACTTCATCACACTCATTTCTTTCATCTGTTCTTTTGGTTCCTGCATATTGTATAAATCTGTATTGGTTCTCTGTATTTGTTATCTGTATCTGTTCTCTGTATGTGTTGATGTCGTTTGGAGGGTTGAATCTAACGACCATTCTATGACCTATGAGCTCAAAGCCGGTGGCTAGATACTCGAGTCGAGCCGGCAAAGGCCTGGTCGATTAGATAACGAACCACGGTAGTCCACTTTTAGGAAATCTTTGGATATTGGAGACTCTGGATTTCCAGTATACTCGAGTATTACCATCTATGTTTCTGTTGAGGTGTTCGGGCCTGGTGATGGATAAGATTGGTGGACGGAGTTGGTGTTAAAGTGGTGCTCTACTGGACTGGCTTCTTTATTTAAAAGTTGACGGAGTGTCAACTACTATTTGATCAAGCTCGGGTGAAAAACAAGGAAATTTGGCTCTTGAGAGCCACCTGTATCCTTTCTAAGTGAATTATTTGTTCATTTCCTTATCTGGTGTATCTATCTGACTATGTGTATTTCTGGTACCTAATTGAGCTTCTAGCTCACCCCTTTCCCATTGCATTTTGTTTTCCTTACAGGGACTACCTTTTGGAAACCATGATTTTGTAGAAGACTAGAGCTACTTGTAGTTATAATTTTGATTAAGTTCCTCCGTACTGGCAAAACCCTAATTGTACCATGATAACATGTGGCTCTCTGGCCGTGTTGCCCGCTGAACTGTTGAACAATCCGATGTATAGTTATATTAATGTTTAACCATGTAAGTTAAGTGTATTTGTTTGAAATGTTATGTTTTATGGCTCGATGGAACTTTTCTTGTATTCGTTGGAATGCCGGGCAAGTGCGGAACTTGAATGAGGAAGAAAACAATTTTGACGGGAACACTATTCATCAAATCCGGCCAATTATTGGCTGGATAGCCGGCCGGATTGACAGGGGAATTTGAATTCGTGGGAGTTTAGCCACTGCCAGGAATCCGGCCGGATTGTGACGTGGCAGTGATACCTTCTTTTGTTTGTTTTTTCTTGGGAACGTTGTACCAAAGATTTTTTTTGTATCATTTAGTTTAGATCTTTTTTTTTTTTTTTTTTACCGAAACGTTAGCATTTTATATATGTCTCCATAATCTGTACAGAGTTTGGACAATGGTCCAAAGAAAGGAACAAGCTGTCCCAGCAACTTACTGATGCACTAGCATCTAAGATTGGGATTCACCCATCCTTCATCTATCCAGATGTTTAGAGCATGCAAGCTCAACTTAATACATTCTACTTTCCTTGAAATAGCAAAAGAGATCGAGCACTTTTGAAACAGATTACAAATGGACCTTATATCCTCTAATAGAGTAGCCATCGGATGATTGTTGTGACTTGGTTTCTTTATGGCATCTACCAGCTTTCGGTTGTCTAGTTCCACATGAATGTTCCTCCATCCTTGATTACCAGCTTTCAGTAGAGCTAATCTGACTGTTGCAGCTTGGTCTTGTAGTAAATCTCCTGATGTCCTTTCTGTAAGTGCCCAAACTGCTTGCAGTTGTCCCATATAGTCTGTTACTGAGATTCCAATCCCCACGGTTGGTTGATCTTTACTTTGGTAGGTGTGAATCTTTAACAGCAGTCCAGTATGGCACTCCATTTGCTCTTGATCTGTCATTTGCTGTTCCTCTGTTTCCAGAGTGCTCTTCCCATCATCCTTCCTTTTGTTAGCTTCTTCAAATTCTGTCCATTCCTTTAGAGCCTTCTCTATTATCTTAAAAGGCTCCTTCTCCTTATGGTTAAACTCTCTATTGTTCCTTGCCTTCCAGATCTGCCAGAGTATATTGATGGTGAGGTTGACCTGATCCTGCCCTCCTCTGCTCACTTGAGCTTCATGTATTGCAGACCACCATTTGGTGAAGTAATTTGACAGGTGTTCTATTCCATCCCACTTCACTGGTGCCATTTTCCAGATTTCCTTAACTTTATGGCATTGGAGTAGCATATGTTCAATTGTTTCTTCATTTGCCCCACAACCAGCACATATCGGGGTTCCTTGCCTAGTCCTTAAGTAGATGACTTCTCGAACTGGTAGTCCCCCATGCAAGCACTTCCATATGAAGATTTTCATCTTTTGACATACATTCTGCTTCCACAGTGATCTCCATATTTGAGAGATGGTTCCATCCAGGCTAGTTCCAGCTTCGTCCCTCCTTCCAGAGCCCTCCATTTCCTTTTTCTTCACCCAAGCCTTGTATACAGACTGAACTGTATATTGACCATTTTGACTATGCACCCAGTAGTAGCTGTCTTCTATTCCTGTCACACTTATTGGTATGGACAGGATTCTAACAGCATCTTGATGATTGAAAGTTCTGAAGATAAGGACTCTATTCCATCTATTGTTCCTAATCAGTCAGACACCAGTTTTAGTTGGCACCCCTGGGGCTTAACAGATATTGGTTTCCCTCCTGGCGCCTCTGGGGTCCAATTGTCTTCCCAAATTCTTGTCCCCTTCCCGTTACCTATTCTCCTCCTGATTCCTTCCTGCAATTCATTTCTGACCCCAGATAGGCTCCTCCAGATCCACGATGCATTTTGAGGCACCTTGCTATTGAAACAGATAGCTTAGGATAGTACTTCTCCTTTAACACTTTACTGACTAGCAAGTTTGGTTGTGTAATTAACTTCCAGACTTGTTTAGCCAGCAGAGCTTTGTTGAACAATTGCAGATCCTTAAATCCTAATCCCCCCTTGCTTCTTTTCGCTGCCATTTTCTTCCATCCTATCCAGTGTATTTTTTTCTTCCCATCATTGTCACCCCACCAGTAATCTGCCATTTTAGAACTCAACTCCCTGCATAGCTTCGTATGTAGTTTGAAGCAAGACATAGTGTAGGTAGGCATGGCCATTGCTACCGCTTTAAGCATTATCTCCTTCCCTCCCTGACTTAGCAACTTGTTTTTCCATCCCTGCAATTTCTTGTCAACAGAATTCCTTATGAATCCAAACACCTGCTCCTTGGATCTCGTGATTATCATAGGTAGTCCAAGATATTTACCTTGTCCTACCTGTTTAATTGATCCCATGGCTTGACAGACCTCACTTCTCACAGACTGCATTGTATTTTTGCTAAAATATACTGATGACTTTTCCTTACTAATGAGCTGCCCCGTAGCCTCTTCATACTGCTTGAGTATCATCATCAGTTTACCAGCTTCCTGTTTGTTAGCATTACAGAAGACAAGGGAGTCGTCAGCAAAGAATAGGTGGGTGATTGCAGGCTCCCCTCTACTAATTTTTACTCCAGTCAGCTCCTTCTCCACCTTAGCTTTCTGCAGTAGGTTTGATAGTCCTTCTGAACATAGTAAAAACAAGTAGGGAGAGAGTGGATCGCCCTGCCTTATGCCTCTAGTGGGGGTAACAAACTCCTTCTGCTCACCATTGATGTTGAACGAATAAGTTACTGAGCTGATGCATGCTGTGATCCATCCTACCCAAGTAGAGCAAAAACCCATTTTCTCCATTATTGCCTTTAGGAAACTCCATTCCACCCTGTCATAGGCTTTCGACATATCCAGTTTCACAGCCATAGAACCTACTCTACCTTGCCTTTTGTTTTTCAGATAATGCATTAACTCATGGGACAGAATGATATTATCTAAAATTTGCCTACCTGGTACGAATGCAGATTGAGATTTGCTGATGCACCTACTGAGAAAAGGTTTCAGTCTGTTGGCAAGAATTTTAGCTAGAGCTTTATAGACTACTTGACAAAGACTTATAGGTCTATACTGGTTAATCTCTATGGGACAATCAATTTTTGGGATCAGAGATATAACCGTATGGTTTATGGCTTTTAAGATAACACCATGATGGAAGAAACCTTGGATTGCATTTACCAAATCCTTTTTAATAATGCTCCAGAATTTTTGAAAGAATAGAGGGGACATGCCATCACTCCCAGGAGCCTTATTAGGATCCATAGAGAAGAAAGCAGACTTGATTTCATTTTCATCCACTTTTTTAGTTAGCTCCTTATTGATTTGTTCAGTTATAGTCACTGGAATCCCATCTAATATCACTTCAAGTTCCCCAGTTGCTGAACTCTTAAACAAATCCTTATAGTAATTTGCTACCTCTTTCCCCAGTTCATCTTCATTTGCAGTCCATTCTCCATTAGCCATTCTCAGATTCTGGATTTTGTTCCTTTTCCTCCTTCCTTTAACAGTAGCATGAAAGAATTGAGTGTTCTTATCGCCCTCCTTCAACCATCTTAGTCTAGATTTCTGATTCCAGTATGCTTCTTCATCCTCATATGCCTTTTTCAACTGCCATTTCATTTCCTGCACTTGTTGCTTTTTGTTTTCAGTTGTTGAGGTCTTGATGTCATCAATTTGCTTTTTGCACCATTTGATTTTTTCAAGTGAGTTCCCTTTCTTGCTGCTGCTCCACTTTAATAGTTCCACTGTACAGTTCCTAATCTTCTGTTTAACCTTGAACCATCTTGTTCCCTCACAATGGATGCTCCAAGCCTTTTTAACCACTCCCTCAACATCCTCTTGTTGGATCCATCTCTTATCAAACTGAAATCTTTTTTTCCTATTCTTCCTGTCTTTCTGAGTATTCAGCACTAACATACTATGGTCTGAAGCATGGGATTCAATATGTGTACAGTTTGCATCAGCATAACATTGAGACCAGTCCACCGTACACAACCCCCTGTCAAGTCTTTCTTTCACTTCTCCAGTCCCATACCAATTGTTGCACCACGTCCATGGCTTCCCTTCATAGCCAATATCCATTAACTGATTGTCATTAATGAAATCCCTAAAGTCTTGGAAGCTTTTAGCATCTCTAACCCTTCCCCCCCATTTTTCCTCATTTGAGGTTATATCATTAAAATCCCCCATGATAATCCATTTATCCCCCCAACCTGACTTCCTTCTATTAATCACCTCCCACTGTCCCTTCCTTATTTGACTGTCACAGCTGGCATAAACACCTACAAACCACCAGCTTTCCCTTTTCTCCTCATTTTCCACTTTTGCCTCTATAGTAAAGGCCGAAGCTTGTACCTCAGAAATCTTGACCTCATTATTCCACAAAATGGTCATTCCTCCAGTTTTGTTCATAGCTTCAACTATAAAGCTGTTTTCAAACCTCAAGATATTTTTTACTATTTCCATATACTTTTTCCTGTTTTTTGTTTCGCTTAAGAAAATGATACTTGGGGAGAGGAGTCTATTAACCTCCTTCAAATGGGGAACTGTCAAAGGGCTCCCAGCACCTTGGCAATTCCACACCAGAGCTCTCATGACTGATTGAGAGACCAAATAGGGCTGGTCTCTTCCTCCCTTCTGATCTGATTGTTACTTCCCTCCCCGTCCATTATTCTGTTTCTTTTAGCAGTCTGATCAACTACTGCCATATCAGCCATTTCCTCATCCACAATGTGAAATTTCCTTTTGGTATTCTGTCCATTTCCAACTTCCAAGTTCTGGATTTCCATCAGAGGTTGCCTATTCCTTTCATCCATTTTACTCAACAGTTTTACTCTCCTTCCTCTTCTAGTTCGTACCCCTATCTTTTTCTCCACTCCTATCTCTTCCATCTGCATTTCTAATTCCATACTTATTCCTTCCTCCAGCCTATTCCCGTTGATACTGTCTTCCACCTCTCCGGATGCAGGGTGAGTTTCCACTGGAATTATCTCCTTCCCTTTATGTTCTGCTTCCAATACTGATATCAGACTACCTTTTTGATTCACCTCCTCTGTCTTCTCTATCCATTCGTCCTCTGGAGTGTAACAGCCCCACTTTCCCCTAAGGCGAACCAAAGGAGTTAGCGGGCTGCCTGCCCAGCTCTCGCCAGGACTACGGATCAGTTCACATCGATTTAATACGTTCTGGAACATACCCACGCGCGTAAACAAGTCAAAATCACCAAATAAAAAAAACAAAAATCGAAGCCGATGATGAACAGTACCGTCCACATCAGAATCCGAATTTGGTCCTGTTCATTCCCGCCAAAATTTTTCCTTTGCCATTTGAAATGTAGATCAGTCCGGATTCCAACCAAACCTCAACCAAGCATATATATACATCGAAATCCAACATTTACAACCAAATGGCGTGCCAAAAACCACTCATTACGAATATACATGTTCGGTTTGCCAATCAAAAAAAAAAAATGAACCCAATACACATTAGAGTTTCATTCAAAGAGCTATCCAAAAGATACATTTACATGAGCTCAACTTGACAACCAACTAACACAACCTTTTCCAAAAGTGGTCATTTCCTGTAAGGAAAACAAATGGAACGGAATGAGCTTAAGCCCAGTGAGTTACTACCACATAAGCAACAAAGAGCATATAGCATAACCTTTCACTTCAAGTACACAATTAAAGAATAAAATAAGTCGGTAAAAGGATACGGACGGCTCTCAAGAGCCCATTTCCACGCTTACATTCTTGATCCAATCTCATTGACTCTCCGTCAACGTTTATGAGTACCAACCGTAGAACCCACTTCACTCCCATCCCTTCCACCAGACATACCCCAACCGGGCCCGCACTCCAATCAGTAGTTTTTGGTAATACTCGAGTTTACCGGAATCAAGAGTCTCATTACTACAAGATTCCCCAGTACAGTCCCCGTGGCATGTCAATTTTCACGACCAAGCCCTCGCCGGCTCGATTCAATTGACTACCAACGGGGTTGAGCTCAGTAGTACAGTAAGGCCGTTGGATACTCGTCCAAACGACACCAAATCAGTTTTTCATGAAGTGAATTCAATATCTCATATAGCAAGTGCAGTATATCAGTGAAGCGGTAAACAGTCACTAACGTATCACAAGGGGTGAGGGCGGTCAAGTACACCCTCGCCTCAATCAATTCCAATAGCCAAATAAGCCTTCAAGGCATCAAAATCACATATAGCAAAGCCACATTGTAACATTCAAGTGAGTAGTATACTCACAACTCAAGTAGGTGATGTTTCATGCACCGTCGTTAAAAGGACGTCGTGAACCCCCGTCACGTCCTAAAACACGTAAACAAATACAATGAGACTCGATAACGAGTCATAAAGCCATGCCAATCACAACCCCAATAGGGTTTCATAAACATAGACAAGTAGCATAGGTAACCAGAAATTTCAGCAATGTAACTAACTTGACCTTGACAAAACAGTTTTCATCCTAATTTTGCGGTAATGGCACAAATTGCGCTACGCTTATCGGATGAGGGTTCAAAACCCACCATCTCGAAGCTAAAAGACAGGGCTACAACAATGTAGAAGGCCACTCAGTCCAAATCCTAGCACAACTAGGTCAAATATGCAAAATACCAAACCAGAACCTTAATTGCAGGTTTACAAATTACACTATGCTGTAATTAGTCCAACTCAGTCTATACTAGTCCAAATTCATTGATTCCAAAGGAATATGGTAGCTAAGACATCAAGCTACATTTCATCAGAAGACCTCAACAACCAAATCTAAAGAAATTCCAGTCAAAACAGCCAATTACAGGCGCAGTTCGGCCATCCTGAAGAACCCAGAACAGCAACAGTAAAATCGACTTTTCTCACTCTACAGAACTCCCATGAATATGAAATTTTACAGGCACCTCAAACACATCAATACCTACAACTTTCATGTTTTAAGACAAGGCCAATTCGTCCTCTAACCATGAGATACAAAACCGGACAGAATTGGGGATATAAAACCCTAACTTTCTCAAATTCCTTCCAAACCCAAAATTGCTTGCAATTACCAATCATGTACACCTACTAGAGTCATTACCCTTAATTACCAACCATCATAGATAACCACAACATCATGATCACATTAAACCAGAAAATACACCATTAAATTGAAAAATTCATCATGTCATCCAAAAGCAAGAAATAAATCACAAATGTCATCACTTTAGCTTCCACTAAGCACAACTCAAGCTTCATTAAGTGTAGGAGGAAGTTCAAACACCACTTACCTAGAACACAAGAGAGGGAGAGTTGTAGGACACCTTAGCTTCCTTGAACACTTCCACAAAATCACTTACTAGCACCAAATGGAGGGATTTTACGGAGTAGAAACAAATTTAAGCAATTGGTTTGGATGATTTGCACTAGATGGAAGCTTGAAAATTGGAGAAGTTTTCTTTCTTTTCCTAGAGAGAGAGCCGGCCAAGAAGTTGAAGACAAGAATGAATTTTGTGTGATTTTTGAGATATTTAAGCAATTGGTCAAAAGTCAAGAAAATGAATAGTTGTCCTACAAGTGCCACCATTCACCAAGTGACACTTGTCACTACATTTAAAGTATTTCTATCCTTTAAGTCTCTCTCACATCAATCACATCTCATCCTCTACTTATCTCTTAACACCCGATAAATTTCACTCAGTATCCGAAACTCAACCTATTTGGCCGAATTTTTCCGAACTTTTCGCACTAGTGGGTCCCACGTCCATTATATATCCGTAATTTTTCAAAAACTCTCCAATGCTTGAAAAATCATCTAAAAACTATAATTACTCATAAAATTCACCAAGAAAATTTTCCTAAGCCAGAAAATGCAGAAAACATGCCATTAAAGGAAATAAACCCTAGGAAAATTATTAAGAGGAATTTACGGGTTCTCACATGGAGCATCTAGTATCTCCTCATCTTCCTGAACTGATTTCTCAGTCCTCTCATTTGATCCCACCTTTTGATTATGCCCCAGCACTTCTGTGTTTACACTTTTAGCACCTTCTTTGCCGTGCTCATGTTCGTAAGGTATTGACTCCTGTATCACATATTTCCCACCACTTCTCTTCATCCATTCTCCATTATGAAATCCCCACACCTGTCTATCTGGGGTGTACGGGCTGGCTTTGCTTTCTTTTTGGGGTGAACTTTTCCCAGTCTGAGCTCTCAACCAAGGCCCATACTGGTTTTCTTGTTGCCCTTTTCTGATACTCACCACATTTTTGCATTTCTTTTCACTGTGCCCAATTATTCCACAATTATAGCAAAAATCTGGTACCCTTTCATAACTAAAGCTAACCCATTTTTGTACTCCGTTCATCTTAACAGCAGTACCTCTAAGCTGTGGCTGTGTTATATCTGCACTCACTAGCATCTTCATGTGTTTCCCATCTTTTCCCCCTGAATATGGGATTATCACATCCTTTACCTCCTTGAACACCATTCCAATTTTCCTCCCCACATCCTTAGAAATCCAGTGAATTGGAAGGTTCCAGACTTGCACCCAGAGTGGGGCAATTTTGAAAGCCTCAGGGTTCTCCTCTATTCCTGCTTCCCATTTGTTCCGCACAAGAATTTGATTGTCCATCACCCATGGCCCTCCATTAAGAATCCTTTCCCTGCTCTCCAGCTCTGGAATAAAGAATTGGAAAAGATTCGGCCCCAATTCAGTCATTGTGAGTTCTTTTGGGTACCCCCACGCTACCGTGACAAAATTCTTTACTCCCGTATAGTTTGCCACTTTTTCTCCTCTGATTTTACCAATGAGGCTGCTTTTGCATTCAGAGACTCCTGGATCTACGTCATCCAATTCTAACCATGCTCCCTTCTGTTCTAGATTTGAGAGAGCAAATTTTTTCAAGACTTCCTCCAGTTCATCCGCCATGGAACCAAGAGATCTAAGAGGGATTCCTCTGACTTTAACTTAGCAAATAAAAGAACCTAGCTAAACAGTTAGAAAAGGCAACCAGTCTATTATCTTTTCCAGGTAAATGCACTACCAGATAGGCAAAAATGACCTAATCGTGCAAATGCAAGAAAAAACTGAACTCGAAAGAGTACACAAGACTAGAAAATGCAAGTTAAGGCATGGTAGAGTAGTTAATGACCAGAGATACCTGAACAGTTTTGCCTTAGCTGATAGGTAGCATTTATTCCAGTCTTAATACTGACGACCCCTTCATTTGTTTTTGTCTGCCTTTAACTTCACAACTTCAGTCTTCCAATGGATCTTGTCTTAACTTTAAGGTTTGGGAACTCTTTATGGGATTTGATGCTATGTTTAAGGTTAGTCTTTGTGGTGTTTGAGAGAGCCAAAGTTTTTGGATTTTAAGCGGGGTTTTGGAATTTGAAGATTCAAGTTCAATTTTCGGTCTCCCACCCAGAGGAGAGAAAGCTCTCAATATTAGAGAGAGAAAGCTCCCCACTAGAGAGAGAATTAGACCTCATTTAGTTTAGCTCAATTGGGTTCTAAATGTTGTTTTTTCTCGAAATTCTTTTGAGTGTTTGGTAAGGTTATGTATGTTTCGGATCCGTAGTCCCAGCGAGAGTTGGGCAGGCGGTCTGCCGAACCCTTTGGTTTGCCTTAGGGGGAGGTGGGGCTATCACAAAATGAGTGTCTCATGACACTGAAATGAATGTACAATGACATTGAAATGAGTGTGCAATGATATTGAAATGACTCCCAGAAGGAAGTGGCTCTAATGCAAGCATCGTATCCTTTTCAAAGTAATTATTCAATGAAGTGTTCTCTACTTTATTCAGTGAAATGTTCCTTAGTTGCTTAATTTTGTTACTGGCTTATCTGGTTTAAGTGTTTATTGATCGTTGCTTGCATGGAAACCTCACTGGGCGTAAGCTCATCCCCTCGGCTTTGTTTTCCTTACAGGAATTGGTGGTTGGGGAACGAACGAGGGATTTTAGGAAGTTAACATAAAAACTTTAGTGATTGTAAATCCTTTAGTATCATATTATGGTTCAAGCTTTTGTGTTGAACTTGGTATTGTAAAAGATTTGAGCGTTTGGTTTTGGTTTATCAAAATGTTATCTCTGAAGTTAATGTAAGTAAGTGAGCCCCGGTGAGAGCCAGGCAGGCGGTCCGCTAACTTCTAGGGTACGCCCTAGGAGGAGACCGGGCCGTCACAGTGATGATAGATAAACTAGAGATCTCTTAGATGTGAGTAAAATCAATTCATATATTTTGTATTTTATTTCAATTTATATAACCTTAAATGTTCAATATTTACGATATTTGTAGGGGTTTGATGTGTACCAATCTCAACAAGGGACAAGTGGTAACACATCTAAATTGGAGTTGTATCTTAAGGAGCGACTAGTAGATCGTAACCAACAACCAGATTTAAATGTTTTGACTTATTGAAATGAGAGTAGAAATAGATATACTGAGCTTTCATTTATGAGTCGAGATAAATTACGTATTCCTATTACCAATATAGCATATGCGTTTGCTTTTAGTCATGGTAGGAGAATCTTTGAAAATTTTGAACTTCTATGTTGCTGGATAATGTGGAGACACTGCTATGTTCTTGAAATTAGTTGTATAATAGTGAATGTAAATTAGATATTTAGTTGCATTGGCTTTTAATTTTCAGTGGTTTAGGAAAGCTTTTGGAGTCTCTTTAATTATTTTTTTCATTGGTTGATTAAATCTGCTAAATTTTTAGAGAGTCTTGATAAAGATTTTGAAGTTGAACAAGAAGAAGAGGAGCAAGATCTTGAAATTGATATTAGAAGATTTATAGCTGAACAAGATGCATATTCAATGTTGATACTTCATAAGTATGCCATGTGAACTCGTTATTATTTTACAATTCTTTTATTGCTTTTTACTATTATTCTGGTTAAAGTTGGGATATGTGCTTTGATTTGAACGCATGGATTTGATTTCTTTCAGACCTTGAGTAGTTTAGATTTTTACTACATTGAATATCCAGAAAATAATACTATTTCTTAGTTATTCCTCTCTACAATGATGTAAGTGTCAAACTTTTCTTTTTGTTGCTTCCTATCACTTTATCTGCCTGCAAAATACTATTTGACCTCATCTATTGCATGTTTGTCCTTTGCCACCTTTTAGTTTTAGCTATTTGAAATCGCAAATGGAAACAAAATTATTCAAATTTCACTACTATCATAATCTCAAAATGGTGCACACCCTACATGTTGGTATCGGCTAATAAGTTTGTGGAAACAAACTTTTCTCCCTTATTTTTGTACAAAGTTCCAACTGGGGGTTGGATTCCTTGTCATGTTGGCTCATAGTGTTCTTTTTCTATCTATATTTATCCTGTAGAAACTTATATCAACAAGTGATCAGTGATGTGAGTACAGAGTCTTAAGTTTCAAGCATCAAGTTACTTGCTCATTGAAGCAGTTGCTCAAGGCATTAAGGATCGAGCTTTCAAGTTTACATTTCTAGCTTTTGTATTGTTAGTTTAGCTTTTTATTTGGGTTGTTTAATACTTAAATAATTAGACCAACTTGTAACTTAGGAGTTGACTTATAGCTAGGGATAAAATGGTCGAATAATTATGCCTTTTGTTTGTCCTAGTAATGTTGGAACTTTGTGTCAGGAAACAACATTAAAACATCGTTATTTGATGGTAAATGGCAAACTATGAATGTTGAGAACATCATTCTTGAGAGATTTCTCTCGTTGCCTCAGGGTAAGCTTTCCTTGAACATCTAGGGTCGTCTCATGTTCATTTTCGGCTTATCATTCAAGAATATCATCCTTGATTGTGGCGCCTTCTAACAATTCCTAGGGTTCGCTAGTTTGTGGGATTGAGGGTCGAGATAATATCAAGATTCCGATCACGGGGATTAGAGAGGTCCAAGTTTCGACAAATTCAAACTTGCGATAATCACCATCGATCTAGGGTTTGTTGTCATGAATTTTGTCATCAACGGGATTCATATCAGCTAGTATTAGAGCTAGATGGTGAATTTTCTAGGTTATATCCTCATTTCTTGTATCAATTCGTTAGTCATTGTTTGTTATTAGACAATCTGTTGCTGTTTGTTCATCGAGTTCCTTGTTATTGTCATCGCATCTTCATTTTATTTAACGATAATATATTCCTTGTTACAATCTATTCGTGTCTATTTTTTTGTTGTTTCTTCATGTTTTTGGTCCTGAAATTTAGTGTAAATTTGTGTCGTTTCTCAGTGGTTTTACCTCAGAACAAAAAAAAATACAGTCGTTAAGGTTTATTGTAGTCCATCGCATTTTGGTTCTTGTGTCTAGTCGTTTGTTGCAAACTGGCCAAAACTAGGAGTCGCTATTTTCCATTGATTCTATCCAGATTATAGTGTTAATTCTTGTTGTTAATTTGTGTCAATTGATCACAATCGTCCAGCAAAATTTGAAGAAAAGGGTCCATCCGTTAGGTTTCTTCTTGTCATGACCAGATTAGGGTTCGTGTTTCTTGTTTCTATCCGCAATCATTTTGAATGACTATCTTTGTTTCTTGTTTCCATCATCTTGTTTGATTGTTGTTTCATGAATTTGTTGAAGTTTGAGTAAAAAAAAAAAAAAACCAACATGCACGTCATTAGCTCTTGAACGAATTTCTGGTTGTACCTTTTTAGAAGAATCCGATTCTTGTTTAGAGTTCTTGATAGAATTTGGTTGTGATTCTGGAATTTATATCGAAAAAGTGGACTGAACATGCATAATTCTTGGAATTTTGAATCGAAATATTAGAATTCTTGAAGTTCTTGATTGTTCAAGTAACAATTTAGAAGTTCTTGAAGCAACAGTCTCGGTTCTTGAAGATTTCCAACTCTAAAACCTATTTTGTGCCAAAATCGAGATATTTGGAGTTGTTTGGGGGGATAAACCTTCAAGTTTTTGTCGCTCTTGAATTCTGGAACATCTTCATACATTCTTATGCAAAATTTCAAAAATTTTCCGGGTTTTGGGGGCTGAAACCTGATCATACCAAACCTGCAAATTTTCTAGCCGCTAAACTTGTTCTATCCACCTCATTATTGGCTGAAATTCTTGATCCAAACTTGATCACTAAAACTATTGTTACAACCATAAAATGTGAACCATTAAACACCAAAAATCACACCAGATTGGCATTTTTGAAAGTGACAATATGCTTGAATAGAAAAAAAAAGTAAAATCAAACCAGCTGCAACTACCAATCCAAATCCAATTCGGATTGTAAGTTCCTTCAAATCCGACAGCTTATGGTTAATTGTTATTAGAAAAAAATTTTGAGTCCAGCCTTGATATTGATTTAAAGAGTATCCAGAAATTGAACCTTGTTTGTGTCTTGGAGGATTGAGTTAGCTAAACCAATTACAAACAGAAAACTGCTGCAACTCTTTATCCAAATCCAATTCGGATCACAAGTTTGAATCCGAAAGCTATTGTGACCCAATTTCATTTGAAATTCATTGAAACCAGCCTTGAAAACCTTGAACCATTGGGAAAAAGGAATCAAACCATATTTGTTCAAAGGTAAACAGCCCACATAAATTCCAGATTTGTACAAATTCTTGAACTAGTATCGGGTAACCATTGTTCCAATTGTTTTGCATCGAGTTCTTAATTGTTCTTGGTGTCATTAGTTAGCTTTGTTTTCTAGTAGTGTCCAACCATAAATTCCAGTCTTAGAGTCTAGGAAATAAACGTCTGAACTTTAATAGCTTAGGACTAAATTTCGACACAAATTTCCAGATTTACTAAGTGTCGAAAATTCCAACTTGTTGGCGTCTTTTTGCTAGCGTTTGTATTGCAACTTTGTTAGTTGTTTGAGCCGTTAATTATCAGTTAATTCTAGTAGTTTCCAACCTTAAACACATCCTCAAAAGTCCAGATTGTCTGGTATTAAAATTTCTAGATTTTGAGTCACCATTTGAACTAGTTTTGTCGAGTCATTGAATCAATAATTCCAACCATGATTCTTGTTCCAAAAAATCGAGTTTCTTCATCCCATTTTCTAGATTCGTGCCTTTATTGGTGCCACAAATATCACTCTCTAGTTAACTACACTCAAGGAGCTTGATAGGGATGTGACGACCCCACCTCCCCCTAGGGCGTACCCCAGGATTTAGCGGACCGTCTGCCCAACTCTCACCAAGACTCACTCACTCACTTCAAATAAAATAGGTTACAACGTCAAAGGTAAAGAAAATAACAGTTCCCAAACTTAGAACGTGTACTTACATTCATATCTATCCCAAACATTCATACAATTCCAAATATAACAAAAGATTAGAGTTCTAAATACATTCAACCCTAATCGAGCGACCAGTGCAAGTACAATTACAAAATTTTCAAAAACTAGACTACGCTAGCCTGTACCAATCTCATGCCTCGCTCGTGTCCCCTGTAAGGAAAACAAATTTAACGGAATAGGGTGAGCTAAAGCTCAGTGAGGTTCCAAATAGCAAGTTGACCATTATTTAAAAGTGCACGTATCAAAGTAGCAAAGTAGCGAGCATAACAAGTTCATAAAAGTGAGTAATAACACTGTAGACACCAAATTTTCCTCAATTCAATTTTTAACTTTATTTTAATTTTAGTTTTTATTTAATTGCTTGGCATTCGTTCTTATTTATTTAATTTTTGATCGTTTTACTTAGATTAGTTCTTGGAAAGAAAAGGAAAAAAAGAAGGAAAAACAAAACAAAATACAAAAAGATAATAAGTGGAAGCTTGCATGTTAGACAAGTGGGGATAGGCAATAGGGACAAGTGTCCATTTTTGTATTTGACAACACCTCACCTAGATGGTGAGGTGTCTAGACACTTGTAGGATAGGATTTGTTTTTGGAGCAAAAATAAAAAGAAAAAAGGCAGAGGGGGCTTCGGGGAGGCAGGAACGAAAAAAGAAGAGCAGAAAGCAAAAAGGGGAGCTTCGTCGGGGGGAAAGGAAAAAAGAAAAAAGCTAAAGAAAAAGGCAGAGAGGGCTTCGGAAATACAGAGGCAAGGGGGAGAGGCTTGGCGGCGAGGAGAGAAAAAGGAAGAGAAAAGAAGGCTCCACAGGTGGCGGGTTGAGCAAATTGGAGGGCAGAAGAAAGCAAGGGGCGGCTGAGATTTTAGGGTTGAAAAAATAGGTTTGAGGGCCGAGAGAAAGGGAGCTTCGGTCAAGGAGAGAACGAGAAACGGAGGCTCGGGGGTGGAAAGAAAAGAAAATAGCAACGGAAAAGGAGAGGTTCGAATGGCCTAGAGTAGGAAAGAGTGAGAGGGAAAAAGCAAAAAGGGGGGGCTTCGAGTAAAGCAGAAAAACAGAGAGGGAGTCTTCGGCAAGAATAGAGGAAAAATCTGAAAATTGGGGAAGTTCCTCGGGTAGAGAGAAATGAGCGAGAGAGAGTGAAAACAGGAAAGAAATGGCAACGAATGAAGGGGTCCTGGGCTGAGGGAAGGAGAGGAAGGAAAACAGAGGGGCGGCGGACAAAGGACTGCGCCACGAACGAGCGGAGCAGCAAGAGCTAAACGAGGACAGAGAAAAGGGAGAAATCTGGAATGGGAGGAGGTTTTTTTTTGGGCAAAACAAAAAGAGAAAGTCAGAGAGAGACGGACGAAGAGGAAGAAAGGAAATCTAGGAAATGGAAGGGAGCTTCTGTGAGAGCAAAACGGAGGCGAGGAAAAGCTAAGAGAGGCGGACGGGCAAGGAAAAACTGGAGAAAGGAATACTGCCGCCACTTCACCGACCCACCATCATCACCGGCCAATTTTCATCAAACAAGAGCACGGTAAGCTGTCATTTCTTCTTTAAAACTTCAGTTTTGTTCAAGCTCTCGAAACAGGCTGCCGTGATTATGTTGGTTGCAATTTTCCTGTTGTTTATTCATGATTTTTGAATACGCATGCTGTATGTGTTAATTGGACTGTTTTCTGTGTTGCTGGCAAATTTTGGGGATGAAAATAACCTTAATTGAGCAAAAAAAGTCGGTGAAATTTTATTGCCTATTTGTTGTTCGACGAAATGCCTAACCGAAAGTCCTGTTTGAAGATGATTTTTGCTTGCGTTTTGCGCGAAAGAAAAAGGAACAGTCAGCTAGTTCAGTGTCTGTCTAAACATAAAATCTGATTTTTCATGATAGAAGGGATGGTTTTGATCCTGAGGGGCTTGTGCGCGACACCTTTTTCTGTTTTGCCGTTTCACATTTTCCCCCCTTTTGTGTGAATTTAAGTTAATGCTAGGAGAGGGGTTTTGTTTGCTTGAGCCAAACTGAATTTGTTTCATGTGGTTCCTTGGGGGAGGGGGAGTTACAGAAGAAAGAATGCAGAAGAAAACTGCAAGAGCTTCGGGCAGGATGCATGATAATTTCTGAGATTTTATTTTATTTTATTATTTTAACCCCCCCAACTTTTGTCTAATCGCATTATGGCCCAGAATCTTCTGTAATTGAACCATTCAGGTCTCTTATTTGAGTGCTCTTAAGCCTTTAGTTTGTATATAATACTCTTGTAGCCCAAAATCTGGAAAAATCGCACTAATTTCGCCCTCTTAAGTTTAATCCTATGTTTGCATATTTTATATGACTTTGTGGATAGATTAATTCTTGATTTTGGGTCATGATTGTGGCTTAATAATTTTAGTTGATTTGTTTATCTTGTTGGGTTTAGCGAAACAAGTGTTTTGGATTAAGAGATTATTTTGTTTGGGCTTAGGAAGATAGAGCCCAACATTTTTGGTTGGGTTTTTAGGATTGAGTTTGTGACTAATTTAGTTGGATTCAATTCGTAAGAACAATTAGGCTAGCCCATCTGTTTTGCTTGGATTTCGATTGGGCTAGGGAAGGTTTTGGCCCAAACAAATAAATAAAATGGCCCAATGGCCTGTTTTCTAAGAATCTGGTAACTGGATTTGCAAATCAGTCCCTGGATTTCTCCTTAACTATACTGTTGCCCTGGACATTTTCAATTTCTTTCATTTAGGTCCCAGTTTTAATTGCAAATAGGTCCTTAAACTTTATTTTCTTTTATTTTTGACCCCAAAACTTTGTTAATGTTTGCAATCAAGTCCTTTATTCTTTTGACTTCTTGAATGTGGGTTGTTTATATGATTTAATTGATTCAATTTCACGATTCATTTTTTTTATCTTTTGTGATTATTCGTTAATTAAAATGATGCCTTGACCTTTTCTTTGTATTTTGGAGGGCAAATAAGTGATTTCATTTCATTAGGGCCCCGATTCAAGGGAGGTACACTATCCCTTATTTCACTTTATCTGACTCAATGTGCTCTTATGTGATTTTACGTGTGTAATTGCATGCCTCTTGAGTGTTTTATTTGTTTTATTAGCTTTAATTTTGTATATTTATTTTAGTTCAATTTTGATCATTCGAAAGGCACTTGAATGCCAGATTTGTAATAGTTAGGTATTTATTTCAATTATTTTATTCTGTTTCCCCTCTTAGATTGTAGTAGGCTTCCCCCCGAATGTAATAGTTAGGGTTTTATTTGCTTTATTTGCCTTATGTGTGTTTTGCATGTCTATATGCCTATGTGTTTAATTGCTTTCCTTAGGTTTTTGCATCTAGATAAGCATGCTTATGTGATACGTGCTATGTGAAACTATGTGCTTTTGTATGTCTATTTTGCTTTAGTATTTTATCTGATTATGTGGATGAATGCACGTCACCGTGGCTAGTCCAATGCTAGTCATGGTCTTCCCCTCGCCCTCACAAGTCCAATGCTTGTGAGAGAGCTTTAGTAAAGAGCTAGTCCAACGCTAGACCCTTAGGAGCCCTTCGAGTGTTAGGTCATGATTGTGTGATAAAATCACTTCATCTCATGCATGTTTTTCTACCTTTAGGATTTTTATCATTTTGCATGACATTTTCCTTGTATATATACATATCCTTTACCCCATGCTCCCCTTATATGTATAGCCATTATCCTATATTTTCCCTTATATGTATATTCCTTACCCCTATGTGTGATACATAACATTAGATTTGCACTTCATTTAAGAATTAGAATTAGGATAATACATTTGCTTGATTAGATAGGAAAACCCCTTGAATATGGGATATGGACGAGTTTGGCTTTCTAGCCTTAGCACGCTCGTATTTCCTCTATTAAAAGGAAAAATTGAGTCACGAACATTAGTCCCCCGTACCCGACATGATGCATTCCTTTAAGACATGTATGTTTCTATAATTATTTTATCCTTTTCCTTTTCTTAGAGTCTCATATTTTTGCATTATTCGTGACCTCTCCAAAGAGTCATTATTGGGCATCACAATTAATGTGATTGGCACCATTCAAATTTTGAAGAGAAATTTTGCCCCCCGATACCCTCCTAGGTCTAGGGTTGCATTCATATAGCACGTCCAAATGTGATAAATTTTTTTGGTTAAAATAAGAAAATCCTTGACTAAATCACGCAACTAGCCTTGGTTAGGTCGAAAGGGTGCCTCGGATTTTTATCATTGCCTTCCCTTTCTTCAAATGTGACTCCCGAACCTTTTTCTTTGATTTACGTAGATTTGGAGTCGTTTAAAAAGGATTTTTCCATTTTTTCTTTAAAATTTCATTTTAGGTGACTTGGTACACCTTAACTCTATACCAAGTGGCGACTCCATTTTTCATTCAATAAACTCTTTTTAAACTATATTTTGGGTCAAATCGTCGCATTTTCAAGTCCCATTTAGACCCATATTTTTCTTCATTTTCTTTGTAAATCAAAATTCATTTTTCAAATCAAAAGTTCACTTTTTAAACCATTTATTTATTTTATTAAAAATGGGGCGCGACAAACACTTCAAGTAGCAAATCTCAAAATTAGCGAGTGTAAAATTCTTTTTCTAAAAGAAACAATAACACTACGAATAACAATCAAAGTATAAGGATACAGATGGCTCTTAGGAGCCAAATTCCCATTGCTTCACCAGAGCTTGATCAAGTATTAGTTGACACTCCGTCAACTTTCAAGTAAAGTAACCAATCCAGTAGTGCTTCGCTTCACACCAATCCATCCACCATTCAACTCCCTTACCGGGCCCGAACACCAACTAAACACTGGTGGTAATACTCGAGTATACCAATTAGCCGAGGAGGTATCACTCCACTCGACAAAACAAGAAACCCATGGTTCGTTATCTAATCGACCAAGCCCTTGCTGGCTCGACTCGATTAACTAGCCAGTGGGGTTTGGGTTCCCAAGTAGTTAACATAGTCGATAACCAATCGACTTAGTCAAGAGAAAAAGTACGGAGACGGAAATAAGAGGTACCTCCCACTCGAATCGAGTGTGGTACATACTGCCGCTCAGCACTTACAAGTCAAGCACAAGTACAAATACAAGTATAGGTCAATGCAAATCAAGTTACTTGTACAAGCATGAATGAGATATCAAGTATTTAGTTGAGTTAGGTCAAGTGCGATAAAGTACACACTTGCCCGACCAAACCAAGCAAATCTTATCCGATCATGTTGGTAAAGGATTTAAATAAAATATCAAATTCAATCATGTATTTGGAAGCACTCACCAAAGGTTTAATACTTTTCAAAATCACGTTCATTTGTAACTCCTTGGTCGGAGTCCAAATCTGCGATACAATATCATTTAAGATCTTGAAATCAACTAGGGTTCGAAACATAGGAGTTTCACTTTAAACAGATCAAATAAATGAAACTCGTTTAGATAGGATTCCTGTTACGTATCAAACTCTAGAAAATTCATACTCGCTCTTTTGGTGTTGCTAAAGAAGCAACTAAAACTTTGGAATTCGCATTTGGGTCTAAAAGATGAGGAAAACATATTTCAAGTGGTCACTACTTTCATTTTTCCAAGGGTACGAGTTTCGGCCAAATTTCAACTTATATACCTTTACGAAAGAAGACTCGAATACCATAGACAATTCAAATTCAATTTGACCTCAAATCTTCGTTCAAGTCGTAAGTACACACGCCTAACCTTCGAGTGAAAATTTGGGCGGCATGCCCTTTGCATTTAGCTATTTTCCAGCCATTTATGACTTCATTATTTTCCTCAACTCAGCCCCAAAGTCACACATAAGCAATGTTAACACAATAGCCTTTCAACTAGGCTCAATGTCATCCAATTACAAGACAAGTCTAGCAATACAACTATCAAAATCAAAGCTGGAACTAGTATTAAAGAAGAATAACTAAGTAACAGGTTTGACACCTTATGCCGTTTTGGTCACAGCTGAAGCTAAGCTTATCGGATTGGCGTGCACTTTATGCCGTTTCGAAGCTAAGGCAAAGAAATACATTTCCTATGAAGGCATTAACATCCAGTGCATTTTTAGGGTCAAAATGTGCAATCTCAGAGAAGACAGAAAACTGCCCGCAAAATAGGGTATTTGGCAGTTAGGGGTATTTTAGTCATTTAACATGCTACAGTGCTCCGATTGTACTGAAATTTTGCAGGATGCTAGTTAACTCCATTCTATACAACTTTCATGTTTTGACCTAGACCTGATTCCATCTCGAACATGGAAAACATGCAGGTCAGAAACAGGGCAGATTCATCATTACGGCTGGAAATTTGATGATTCAATACTTAAAAATAACATTCATGTCTTGAATCACTACCCCAAGTCCCTATTCAAGCTCATCAACATCATATACTATATAAACAACAATAAACACAATTGAAAATCTCAAACCCTAGCTCAACATTCCACCATATCATTCAAAACTAGGAATTTAACCATCACAATCCAAGATTAAGGACTTCTATCCAAACTTTAGCAAGATTAACAAGAGAAAAGCAAGTTCAAGCATGATACCTTCCCAAAGCTCCTTGTAGGTGTGTAACAAACCACTTTCTTCCCAAACTTTTAGCACCCCAAGTCTTCTAAGCACTAAAAGGAAAGGTTAATCGGTTTGGATTGGTTGATTTCTCTCAAACCAAGATGGATTCAAGGTTGGAGTTGGAGTTTTCCCTCTTGTTTTTTTTCTCTCCTCAAGCTCGGCTAGAAAAATGCAGAAATGAAGAAGAAATGAAGTTAATTTAGTGATAAGAAGATAGGAAATTGGTTGGTCAAACAACCCTTGGATGGTTGCCAAGTGTCGCCTCAAGCTTCAATCCCAAATTTTTTCCTTTTCCTCTCTTTTATTTAGTCAATAATTTCGGCTGTTTGGAGGAGATATTTAGGGCTAATTAACTCAATGAAAAACAAGGAGATTAAGGTAATAAAGTAGTGTTCAAGTGGGGTATTCAATCGGTAATAACCGGTGTACGTTGGTTCCAGCCGTTTTTTTCCTAACTCGCGTGTACGAGTGCTTTAATTTATGATTCACTAACTTATTATTATCACTTCTAATCATACACTTTCTCTTATATAAAACTCACTCTTAATCACCAAATTTGGTACACACACCTCACCAATTAATCGCACTATCGAAATACGCAAAAATCCTAATTTACGCCAACTACGAAACTAAAGGTAAAACTCTTGAGTCGATGATTTATTGCAACTATTGAGGAAGTAAATGAGTAGTAAAACTATTAGAAAGTAATTTATTCAAAATAAAAGAAAATTTTAAAAAAATATGAATGAATTTTCCAGTCGTCACAAGGGAGCTCAATTGAATACTTGAAAAGGGGATTTTTACCTATTCAAGGAAGGCAACCGAGATGCCATTTGAGAGCATTGGTGAGATCATTAGAGTGAAAATTTGAGTGTAAGTATGAGTGTTGAGTGCATACACGTGAGGCAGTGAAGTGAGGTCAAATTTTTGTTACTAACTTGTTTTTTTGCACGTTTCACTCTAAGATGTCTAATTGAGATTGGAGGAGCTTAGATGAAGTTTTAGATGCCATGAGGGTAGAATTTGATCAAGTTTTAGATGACACTTTTAGACCTCTTCATAGATGACTTGATCAAATAGAGAAGAGGGATGCCAAGAGGAGGGGTTCCCTACAATCTATCTCTTCAAAATTAACATATTTCAAAAGAAATGAGGAGGTTCATTCGACCACATCCAGGCCTAAGCATGTAGTTGAAGAAGGATTTGATCGAGTTTGGAAGTCTTATTTGAAAAAGCTAGTTGACTGCAATCCTCAAGGATCATCTAAGGACCTTACTGCACCATTGGTTGAGAAGGATACCATTGTTTTCCATCCCAACTGTGATCATGAACCAGTTGTGTCTGAAATTCCATCTAAACTAATTCTAGTCAAGAGTTAGTTGGAGAGACATTGTGTGAGATGCAAAATGAAATTGTGAGGTATGAGGTAAGATTCGAGGAGAGCATGAAAGAAAAAGAAAGTGAACCATCAAAAGTGTTGAGTGAACTAGAGCTAGAATCGAGTGAGAATGAGTTAGTCATTGCTAAATCAAAGAGCTCACTTGAGATTGAGAGTTTTATTGTAAAAGATGAGGAAAAATAAGATTGATTAGAAATAGTCAAAAGTGAGGAGAAAGACTTGTTTCCTACTAACGCTCTTCATGTCTCTCTACCTAGTGTATTTGTTGAGTTAATGCAGGTTCAAAGGGTGATGACAAGTTGTGCCTATAAGTCTCAACAAGTGGTGAGTCAAAATTTCAGCTTTATCTTCTTCCATTTTGCTCCCAAAAACTTACTCCACTCTTGCTCATCTTCTTGGACCATCACTCAAGCTTAAAAGGAGACTTGGAGGAGGAGAGAATCTTGGTGGTTTAAAGCTTAAACTCTTGTGGTTTTGTCTACTATACTTCAAGGAAAGGTAACTCTCCAAAACCCTCATTTTTCCTTCCAACTTATGGTTAGTTTAGTTAGTTTTAACCAAGTTAAACTTGGGTTGTTGATGGGTTCAATGAACCTTGACTTTAGGTAGATGTCTTGAGGTGGCTTCTTAGGTAGTGGACTTGAGAAATTATTGTTTATTTGGTGATTGTTTTGATGATTTATGGCTTGGTTTTGGTCATGAAAGTTGAAAAGAAAAGTTGAAGAGAAAGAGAGGAGGTGCTGTCCGAAATTTTGCTGATTTATTCCTCTTGATTTAATTTTGAATTTTGTTGTTAAATTACTGCAACAATGCTTGTTATATGTTGGATTGTGTGTGTAAAAATTATTTCTCAAAAATCATTTCATTTGAGTGGTTGAAAGTTAGGCTAAAGAGAGAAAAATCAAATCTGGAAAATTGATCAGGGCAGTCTGCCTGTCCGCACTCAACAGCCTATAAATGTTCATCCAAAAGTCGAAATCAAGTGCCGTTTGTGGCATTTGAAACTAAACCAAGAGCTTTCTAATGGTATAAAGTACCCCTGCTAATTCATTTTCTGTGAGCCGTGGCAAACCGGCAAATTTGACTGATTTGCTCTTACTATTTTACCCGAGAAACCTGCACAATTGCATCTTGTAGCTTATTTTCACTCCTCTTGTGAAATGAATTTGAAAATGGTTTCTTCTAATGATTTTTAGTACTTTGAATGTAGTTTTCAACTCCATAAACTACGCTAAATTTGAACTTTTGTAGCCCTAGTTATTCCCTAATTTCAAAACTGTGTTAATGCTCCAAGGCTGGAAATCCGTGGATCAGGTTTCAAAAACCAGTTTTCGTAAAACTGTTGTAACTTGGTGTAGGGAAACCCAAATTTCATTCTGCTTATTGCGTTTGAAAATAGACTTGAAATTCTTTAAGTATTATAAATTTTAAAGGCTAATTCGGTTCCTATGAATTTTGATAAATTTTCAAATTTCACTAAAAATCGAGACTGTTTTGCCCTGTTTTAATGAAGCAGCAAGTTGGAGCTAAGATTTGAATGATTTCTGATTTCAATATGGCAAAAGTGTCTTCTAAAGAGTTTTAGTACATTGAACCAAGTTTCCAACGGTGTAAATTTTCCAATTTTTGGACTTACAAAACTCAAGATGTGATTTTTCCAAGTATTGTCGTACAAAACTGGAATTTTCTGGTTTCAAACAAAATGCCCTTCTTAAGAACTTCCAACTTTCCTTTGAGCTTGTTAGTCCATTTTAAACTTAATTTCATGGATGGATACAAGGTTTCTTATAACTTTAGACCTTCATTTTGAATCTTGATTTCCAAAGGATTAAGCCTCTTTTGATGCGTTTTCTTGGTTGTCTAAACAAATGAGTTTTCTCCCGTGCATACTAAGTGACTTCGGCCACGTGAGTGATGGTTTAATGGGAAAATTGATCTAGAGGTGATTTGCATTTAGTGATGGTTGATTGCTATTTCTTCAGGTGTTCAAGAGGATTTCGAAAGGAATCCCGGTGCGGACAACTAAAGGACTTACTTGTTCATTTGCTTTTGAATTTGGTGAGTGTCAAGTGTATGCTTCATGTTACTATGATTGAAATGATAATTGTACAAGTGCTATGTGAATCGTGAACTTGCCGAGACTAGGGTGTACTTTACCGCCCTTGTTCTCTATCTCTTGATTAAATGATACATGTTACATGAATGTTTGTGACTTGCACTTGTACTCGAACCTGTTTTAACTCGCGAGCACTGAGCGGTAGCATGTACCACACCCTATTCGGGTGGGAGGTGCCTCTCATACCGACTTAGTGCTATGATTGATTCTCTAAATGACAGCATGTACCACACCCTATTCGGGTAGGAGATACCTCTCATACCGACTCAGTACTATGACTGATTTTAAATCGATTGGAGCGTTGTCTCATCGACCACTCATACTTGTGGGGACGCCCAAACCCCTCTGGCTAACCTTATAACTCGAGCCGGCAAGGGCTTGGTCGAGAAATTTGGTGAAACTTGAGAAATATTATAGTTTGATCTTTTGAGATCTTACTTGGCATACTCGAATAGTATTACCACCTAATGCGTGTTTTGGTTCCGAATCCGAGTGGGTGTTATGTTGGACTGAGGAAGTAAATGGAGCGCTACGGTTGTTGCTTCTTGAGTTGACGGAAAGTCAACCCCAAATAGCTTGAATCGGTCGAGACGTCGAAAAAGCTCCTGAGAGTTCCTGTATCCTTCTATGTGTATTTATTTCCTACTTGTGCACTTAAACGAAAGTTCATGTTAAAGTTGCTTTCAAGTATGCCATTTGATTGATTGGTGCTACTTGCTTGATTTTCTTGGCCTCACTGAGCGTTAGCTCATCCCTTTAAATTTGTTTTCCTTAACAGGACTTGGAAGTGGAAGTTGGTGATTCTAGACTAGCGGCTTTGATGAAAGTTAGCATATCTTTTGTATGATATTGGAGATTTTTTTTTAAGTGTAAATTTTGTTATATTTGGGTATTATGGATTGTAATTGTAAATGGTAACCTTGGGAGTTTTTGGAGTTGTATATTCGAAATATTTCTCAATTCTATGTCAATGGTTGGCTTGTGGTTCTTTATTAAGTTAGAATGAGTGCGTGAGTCCTGATGGGAGTTGAGCAGGCGCCCCGCTGATACCTTAGGATTCGTCCTAGAGAGAGGTGGGGTCGTCACAAAAAGCATCTAATAACTAATTAATCAATCTTCTTGAATCAAACACAAAAATTCTTCTTAAATAGCATACTATTATACCATATTTTTTATAATCATTTGTATATCGCATCATTGCTATAATTCATGTTAATATAGGGCAGAAAATATCCATAAACATAAACTTTCTACTTATATAAAAACAATAATCTCTAACTAATAGAAGTATAATAACAACCCATCAGTAAGTGCTACATTCAAAATTATCCAGTATAATATTTTAAACTCATAACACCAATTTAAGTGCCGTAAAGGCCTTTCTTGATCAAAACTCTATTGCAATTTTATGCTTTAAAAGCAACATATATCAATCATCATTCTAGGAAAAATTTGCACCAATCATCAAAGCCCTATTGAAGTGCCAATAATCTTCAACATAGTTCTCATTGTTCATCCCGTTCCATCCATAAGATAATGAAATAATTAAATTAACTAAAATGGTATCGAATTAGTTGAAAGGAAAAGCAAAATTCCCAAACATTTCCTAATCAAAGAAAAAAAACTGAAATGTAAACCCACATAGCAGCACAATGGTCTTCTCATATTTTTCTAAGTTCTCAAATTCTCCAATGCCTTCAATTCTCGAAAAAATTAAACCCCTCCCAGAACAAAAGCAATATACAAAAGAATTGAGCATTAGGTATTAAAAAAATTGTAAATTCACTTTGACACAAATAACACGAGGTCGAATTTGTAGATGTACAAATAACTGTGTTTTCTCGACCAAATTTATGAAGCTAGTCAAAGCATATGACTTTAAATACTAAACTAATACTCACATAAGAAACCCATTAGTTATCATAAATAGAAACTTTTAGAGCAAAAAGAAAACAGAAAGGTATGTCCTATATAACTTGATGCGATTGTAAAAAATAAGTTGGTAACAATAAGATTAACATTCACTGTAGAAAAAGATAAAATTATAAACATTCACTATAGAAGGAAAAGTAAGGGAGAAAAATGCACAACTTGAAACTCAAACGTTTCGAGACTGATATTGAGAGTTAGAGAATATACAGAGTTTACAATGAATCATAAACAAAACTTGAAAAGAATTAAAAGTCGCCATTAAGAAAAAGCTAAATAAACGACCATAACATAAAATTGAGAAATACTTTGATGCCTGGTTTCATTTGATTTATTTTTGTTGAGTCAAAGGATTTAAAGCACTTATTCAACTGTAAGGATTCAAATTAATCTATCATAACCAAAAGATATGATAAGATGATAGTTTTTAAAATTTATCTTCAACAAATCGAAAATTTGGGAGTAAGGCAATGAGCAGATAGATCGATTGGCTGAAGAAAGAGGGTGAGGGAGAAATTGGAAGGGCAAAATATGAAAAGAGAGATAGAAATTGAGAGGAAAATTTTGTGCAAGTCATCAGATAATTAAATAAGAGTAAGAAATTAAAGTTGGATGAAAATGAAAAGAATGTTTTATTATATAGTAATATGATATGATGGTACGATAATGAGAGGATGTAGTTTATATGAAATGCATTTCAATAGTCATGAGATTTTGAAGGTGTACAATAATTGCTTGAAACAATTTGATAAAAATAAAAATCTTTCAGATAAGATTAGTTGTCTTTGAAAGTTATTTTGACAATAAAGAGGTAATCTTTAAATGTATAATAATTCAAGTAGGATGTACTATGAGTAAAATCCAAATGACCATGACCATTGATTCTTTCCAGTTAGCTATGCCAAGTAGGAAAGAGAAAATAGTTTATTACAACAACTAGTTTAATATTATAATATGTTTACAAAATTGATAATGATCAATTATATTTTAGATTTTAAAATTTGAGATGTATAATCTTTTATTTGTTAATTATGTTTTGCTGTTTGAAGTCCATCAGTTGGTTCATTATAAGTATGGAGTATTCTAAAATATTGAAGATGACAAACACAAAAAAAAAACAAAGGATTTGCCACTGTCGCAAAAGATAGAGAAGTAAAATCAATTATCTATTATGTGATTTATATTCCACTAACAGTACTCTTTTTAGAATCCATCTAAATAAATTGCTTGTTAGCACCAATTGCGTTTCTTTGTTAATGCATTTCAAATTAGCAAAGAAAATATTCCAAATAACTACATAAATATGCATTACATCCAAATATACATTCAAGGACTAATTACTAGATGATTGTTAAGATATGGCAAATTTTTACTTTTAATGCAGAAGAAATCTATAGAAAAATATGGTAAAGGTAGAAGTCAATAAAAGAACATGTGAATACTATAATCAACAAAAGAATCATCAATATAATTTTAATTAATGAGCTAATATGATTATAGGAAGAATTTGATTTATTTTTAGATCGTACTAACTATTGATTGAATTATAAAAATTATTTAAACATATGAGTAAAGAATGAGATATTAAAGTTTTGTCTCTTATATTTTATGTTACAACTAGTTTTGAGTCTCATTCATTACATGCATGGAAAATCAATTGCAAAAGATTTTGTCCATTTTTAAATTATGATACTTATAAAACAACAAAGTTCTTTATTATTATAAAATTAATTCTAAAGATGACAAAATTAGCTATAGATAACATATTAAATAGAGGGCAATAAATATTAACAAAAACTACCATAAAAAAATATATTTATACAATATGTAGACAAATAATTGGATGTATTACTATTATTTTTTGCTTGATTGATCTCCTATATAATCTTTTGTTCCATTAATACTTACTATTGTGGAGCAAATCTTTAATTTATTTTTTTTAATATGGTGAATAGTATACAAAATGAGAATCAGTTAAGAGCAAGCCTATTATGAGCATTTTTTTTTATTTTCCTATTTATTGTTATATATATTTTAGCAAAACTAAAAAATTTTGTCTTGGTTAATTTGAAGTTTTGCATATACATAAATAGTGATAATTATATAATATGAAATATAAACTTGAAGTTCAATGATGCTGAGCTGAAAATCATAAAGATTAAAATAACTAAATTTTATTCTTTCAAAATTAATATTTTAACCCAATCAAACAACAAATTTGAAATTATTCGCTGGGAGGCGAAGGAGATTGGGAGGTTCGTACTTAATACGGATGGTTGTTCTAAGGGAAATCCAGGAGTGGGTGGAGGCGGTGGGGTTCTTCGGGATTCAACTGGTTTACCTCTGGTTACCTTTTCGACCTTCTTTGGGGAAACTACATGTCTTCGTGCAGAGACTCGGGCCCTTCTAACTGGTCTTCAAATGTGTGTCCATAGGGGATTTATAATCTATGTGTGTAATCAGATTCATTGGTCTTAGTTGGGATTCTTCAGCGGCGCATTCAGTGTCCGTAGCAGATCCGAAGAGAGGTCCGGCAGATTTGGCATTTAGTTGAGGATTCGGCTCATTTTTCGCATTGCTATAGGGAGGCTATCAAAGTTACGATGCGCTGTCCAATGTGGGCATATCTCACCCTGAGCAGCATGTCAAGGTCTATGACTGTTTTCGTATGTTTCCAAGGCTGGCTCGTGGGGAAATCCGACTGGATAGATTAGGAATGCCTTCGATTTGGAAAATTAGGCATATGTAAGAGGAATTTCTTGCCTGTCTCAATGAAATAAAAGTAGAATAGCTTTGTGCCAAAAAAAATTTGAAATTATTCAAGTTCCTTTTTGATAGCACGACTTAATGAATCAAATAAGGAACTGCTAGTGGGTTGCTAAGTTAAAAATTTGGATTGCTACTAATAATTGACTACTTTTGACTAAAATACAAATCAATGATTTTTTTTTATAAGTACAAAGAAGTGATGTTACTAAAACATTAAAAATTTATCTTCATTTACACTCTAAACTAGTATTTATATGCATGTGAAAGAATTTTTGAAAATGATGAGATTACACCATATGCTTGCAAGTTTTGCATTGCATTTAGATCAAATTTTATTATCTATTGGAACTTTCACACTTTTATATATACATGACAAGATATGCACACATTACACATATTGGGGATAATACAAGAGAAAATGGCTAAAATTTACAAAGCAAATAATGCAAAAATAATGATGCAAAATTTTAGGTTTCATTTGATGCAAAAATACTTAAAATCGTGATTCAAGATCACTTTTCTTTAGGTTTCATTTGTTTAGAATTTTGTGTGCAAAAACCTTGGACAAATATCCTTTAGGATAATTTGAAGGGTGTTTGCCTTAATTCTTGCATAAAATTAGACAAACTTACTTGAACTATGGTGCACTTTTACAGAGAATTCTAGTAGTAGAAAAAATGATCTTCTGCAGCAATCTCCCGCCATTTTCAAAATTTAGAGAATAGACTTTCAAAGGTCACAGAATAGTTTGACAATCATATACATAAATAATGGTATCATTCAATTGAACCACTATCTTAGTAAAGGTTCTTTGAAACTAATCAATACAAAATGGTAGACCAAGTTTGAACCACTTGTACATTAGATTACCCTCATGAACACATCACACATAGATTAATACACAACCATATGTTCTTTAATGATACATTTTACAGTCTTGTATCACTATCCTTTCATGAATGTTTCAAAGTAAAGTTCTTAACTTTGTAGTTTGCCAAATTTATATTCATATAGGCGACATCTTAGTGCTCCTGCCATTAATGTCATTTTCAAGATTCATTAAGAGTCAATAACTCAACCTAATTGTGATCAGGTGAGAATATAATGCACTATTTTACCTTGGGATGAAAAATGATATAGTGCACCAACTATTAGATGATGTACTTTCACTCATTGAATTCAAAACTAGATGTTGTATTTAGCATTGAATTGAGGTTCCACCATTAATGGCCATTAAATTTGGACTTTAAACCCATCCCCATTGATGTCTTTAACACCAAGTCACTTGATAATCCTTTCATTAAAGGATTACTCAAGTTTTCACTAGATCTCACAAAGGCAATTTATTTGATTTTATTTGTGATCAAATCTTTCACATAACTGTGTCTCAAACCAATATGCCTTGATTTGCCATTATATATTTGACTATATACCTTAGCAAGTGTAACTAAACTATTGCAATGTATTGAGATAGGTGATAACGGTTTTGAATACAATGGTATATCATAAAGTAAATTTCGTAGCCACTCAACTTCTTTACAAGCTGAAGCAAGTGTGACAAACTCGGTTGCCATTATTGAATCGGTGATGCAAGTTTAGTTCTTAGACCCCCAAGAAATCGCATCACCATCCAATATAAAGATCCAACCACTTGTCGATGAGTAATCATCTCTATTAGTGATCTAACTAGCATTTGAAAAACCCTCTAAAACTGAAAGATAGCCAAAATGACATATACCATAGTCCTTAGTGGCTTTCAAATACTTCAAAATTCTGATTACACCTTGCCAATGTAACCTACTAGGATCGCTTTTATGTCTATTCAATATACCAAAGGCATATGCAATACATCCAATTTAGTACATGTCATTGCATACATTAAGTATCCTATAACTTTGGCATGCTGTAATTGAGAAATTGGATTCCCTTCATTTTTCACATAGCTTTTTTTGGGATCCAATGGTGTTGAAGTCGGTACATAGTCACTTTGATTGAACTTGTTAAGAATTTTTTCAACATAATTGTAGACACTAAATTTTTGTCAATTTTTAATGTTTTCTTCAATTTTTCTATTTAATGAGTTATTTACTTTCTTGTATTTTAATGTGTATTTTTGTGACAGCCCCACTTTCCCCTAAGGCGAACCAAAGGGGTTAGCGGACTGCCTGCCCAGCTCTCGCCAGGACTACGGTACAGTTACACGCGTTCGAATACGTTTCGGGAAAACAAAAGTGCGCTCGGACAAGCCATAAGTATCAAAATAGCAAAATAAAAAAAATGGAAAACTGAATAGTGGCCTGGATAGAAGAATCCAAACATCAATTTAACATATACACATTGAAATCCAACATTTACAACCATAGTGGCATGCCACAGACATTCATAAAGGAAGTACATATTCAGTTTGCCTATCAAAAGGAAATGAACCCGTTACACATTAAGGCTTCATTTCAAGAGCTATACAAAAGACATTTATAAGCTCAACTTGGCAAGTGACTATCCAATCCATTCTCAAAAGTAATTATATCCCTGTAAGGAAAACAAATAACACGGAATGAGCTAAAGCCCAGTGGTATACTACTACATAAGCAACCAAAGTCACATAAGGATGAACTTTCATTTAAAGTGCACAAATAAGCAGTAAAACAAAACGGAAAAGGATACGGTCGGCTCTCAAGAGCCCATTTCCACGCTTGCAATCTTGATCCAACCTCATTGACCCTCCGTCAATGAAAAGTAACCATCCGTAGACATCACTTACATCCAACCGTCCAACTATCATACCCCAACCGGGCCCGCACTCCATTCAGTCATTTTGGTAATACTCGAGTATACCGGAACCAAAGGTCTCATTACCACAAGATTCCACAGTACAGTCCCCGTGGCATGACAATTTTCACGACCAAGCCCTCGCCGGCTCGTTCCAATTGACTACCAAACGGGGTTGAGCTCAGTGATACAGTAAAGCCATTGGACATTCGCCCAAATGATACCAAATCAGTTTCCATGAATGGAATTCAGTATTTCATATATCAAGTGCAGTAATTCAGTAATGCAAGCACTAGCCATGCATGGAATCACAAGGGGTGAGGGCGGTCAAGTACACCCTCACCTCAATCATTTCCAATAACCAATTAAGCCTTCAAGGCATCAATACACATAGCACAAAGCCACATTATAACAAGTAAGTGAGTAGTATACTCACCAAGCAAGAAAGTGGTATTTCATGCACCACGATCACCAAGACGTCGTGAACTATCGTCACGCCCTAGAACATGTAAATAAATACCATAAGACTCGATAACGAGTCATAAAGTCAAACCAATTATCGCCCAATAGGGTTTCATGCATGGAAATTCAAGTGTTAAATACTTAACCTTTACTCAAGTCGAGAATATAGTTTTCTAAATCTCGAGTAAAAAATTCGGGCAGCATGCCCTTTGTGTTTACCAAATTTTCCAGCCATAAGGCTTCATTATTTTTCTTCAATCACAACCCAACAACACACATATAAGCATTTCATGTCAAGAGCCGTTCCATAGGCTCACAATATCATACAACAAGAAACCATACCGAGCCATAAACAACACCAATTCACAACCCCAATAGGGTTTTATAAACATATACAAGCATGAAAGCAAACCAGAAATTAAGAAAGGGCTTTAACCTAAGCCTTGATAAGAAAACCGGATTTGACCTCATAATGCGGTAATGGCACAACTCTCACTACAAATGTCGGATGGGGGTGTAAGACCCACCATTTCGAAGCCAAGAAACAGAGCTACAACAATGTAGAAGGCCTCTCAGTCCAAATCCTAGCACAACTAGGTCAAAAGTGCCAAATACCAAACCAGAATTACCAAAACAGGTTTGCAAAACACGCAAAACTGTAATACGTCAATCTCAGCCTACACAGATCCAAATGCCGAAATTCCAAAGGCATAAGTTAGATAAGACATCCAGCTACATTTTCTCAGAAGACATCAACTTCAAAATCCAAACCAATTCCAGTCAAAACAGGCAATTACTATCACAGTTCGGACATTCTGTGCACCAAAAACAGCAACAGTCAAAACGGCATAACTCACTCTACACTAGTCCAATTGCCCTAAAATTTTGCAGGCACACTAAACTCATCAATACCTACAACTTTCATGTTTTGAGCAAAGTCCAATTCGGCCTCTAGCTATGACCTAAAATTTCGGACAGATTAGGGGTTCATGAACCCTAACTTTTCACAATTCCATTCAAATCCAAAATTGATTGCATTTCACAACAATTCACACCTACTAAAGCCAAAGCCCCTTATTACCAACCATCATACTAGTCCACAACATCAAAATCATATGAAACCAGAAAATTCATCATAAAATGGAAAACTTCACCAAATCAAGCCAAACCAAGAAATAAATCATATATTCCAACACTCAAGCCACTTCTAAGCATACTATAACCATCATTAGGTGTAGTAGGGGGGTTCAAGGATCACTTACCAAGTAACAAGAGAGAGAGGGATGATGGCCACCTTAGAGCTTCAAACAAACTTCACTAGAACACTCACTATCACCAAAAGAAAGGATTTTATGGAATGAAATCAAACCTAAACTCTTGTTTGTGGAAGATTGAGTGATATGGAAGCTTGAAAGTTGGGAAAATTTCTTCTTCTTTGAGAGAGAGAGGGCCGGCCAACACAAGGAAGAAAATGGTGAATTTTTGTGATTTTTTGAAGTATTTAACACTTAGTCAAAAATAGTCAAAAGTATGAATAGTGTTTCTTAAGTCAACCCAATGGTAGAGTGACACTTGTCACCCTCATAAATGCATTCCAACCCTTTCTTTTCTCTCTCACATCAATCAAATCTCACTCTCTACTTATCTCTTAACACCCGATAAATTTTACACAGTATCTGAAACTTAACCTTATTGGCCGAATTTTTCCGAACTTATCGCACTAGTGGGTCCCACGTCCACTATTTACTCTTAATTTTCTAAAAAAGCACCAATACTAGAAAAATCATCTTAAAACTATAATTGCTCATAAAATCCCCAGAAAATGCAAAAATTATGCACTTAAGGGGTAATAAACCCTAGAAAAATATTAGGGTTTTACGGGTTCTCACAATTTTTCTCATTTTGCAGGTTTGTTTTAGGAAAAGAAAAACAAAAAAAGAAACAAAAAGAAGCAAAAAAAAAAGAAAGAAAAAAAAAGAGAAGATAAAAATCTTCCCTAATCATTTCTCTTTCACCAAATACACTATTGATCCATTTTTGCATCCATGTTCCATGGATCTTTCTTTTCATTTGGTGAAAAACCCATCATTTGATTAACAAAACTCCACTCATCTTTTTTGGACTCTCTTGGCTCTCTCTTTTCTTTTTGGGACCAGAACAACAACTCCCTAAAAACTCTCTCATACTCTCTCGGCTCACTTGCACACTTCCACTACACGAACACACACAAAAAAAACTGTGGCGGCCCACTTCCCCCTAAGGCGAACCAGAGGGTTGGCGGGTCGCCTGCCTAACTCTCGCCAGGACTCACGCAAGGAAACTGGCTGAACACCTCCGGAGTATAACTTAAACCATTACAAATTTCGTCACCCAAAACAAGCCAATCCTTAGAACGACCAAATTACTAAAATCATAGGTACATTTATACATTACAAACCACAAAGTGAAATCATAAAATTCAAGTACATTCATACAAGTCAAATAACAATTCAGGGTTTGCACTTTTCCAACTTCAAGTGGCAACCCAAGACGAAAGATACATTGTCTGATTCAAAACAACATTCATAAAAAGGTAAAGGCAGACTTCAGGTCTCTCGAATGCCAGAACCTGTCCAGGAAAACAAGTAACGTGGCATGAGCTAAAGCTCAGTGGTGCCCCAAACAT
This sequence comes from Coffea eugenioides, assembly GCF_003713205.1. Taxonomy (NCBI): domain Eukaryota; kingdom Viridiplantae; phylum Streptophyta; class Magnoliopsida; order Gentianales; family Rubiaceae; genus Coffea; species Coffea eugenioides. The sequence goes on from NC_040036.1 coordinate 21,707,474, forward strand.
GCAATCACATAAAACAAGTAGCAAATAATAACTCCAAACTAAATTCAACAAGTAGGGAAGCGTATAACAGCACATTGTAGGATACAGGGCTCTCAGGAGCCATTCTCCACGAACTTGATCAAAATTAACTGCAGTTGACCCTCCGTCAACTTTCACTATCTAAAGTCCAAGTAGATCTTTTTCCTTAACACGCTCCGACCAACTTACTCCCACTAGGCCCGTTCTTCTCACGAGAGGGTTTGGTATTACTCGAGTATACCTTTTTATAGTCTAGTCGAGGGATTCACCCAACGACGTCACAACAAGTGGTTACCAAGTCAGGATAAGAGGCCCTCTCACCCTAAGGTGTGGTACATTCCCCTGCCTGGTGGTTTAGTTGACGAGTCCACGCTCCAGTCAACAGTTGCAAGGTTTTGGTACTTGAGTTAGGATAAGAGGCCCTCCCACCCTCAGGTGTGGTACATTTCCCCACTCAGTACTTTACTAGTGCAAGCAAGATATTCGAGGAAACATTTCAAGCAAGTCACCACTCGAAAGGGCTAGTGCGATAAAGTACACACTGCCCACTTCGATGGATCAGGAAAACCACTTTCCAATTATCACATAACAAGTCAAGAAAACACTTTAACAAGATAAACATAGAACAAGCAAAGACACTCACCAAAAGTGAAGCTCAAAGGTCAAGCTGGGAATCGAAGTCCACGTCCTCGCTAAATCCTAAAAGACCAAGTTTTAAAACTATAAGTTTTACTATACAAGTTCTTGGTTTATGTATGAAAGATTATCTGGTGTATAACTAGTTTATCTTCTCAAAATAAAACAACAATTCTCTTAGAGTTAAAACTAGTAAAAGTGATAAAATATTTCGTATGGTTTCTTTAAAGGTACTTTCTTTCTAGAGGTGCAAACCAGAACCAACTTACTTCAAATAAGGTTTCTTGCCGAACAAGTTTTCTACGCCTTCTATTTAAAATTACTAAAATCTCGTGTTTTTGACAATTTTCATCTAAGACAACTAGCCAGGGACAATTTTACGAAAAAAAAATCTAGAGTTTAGAAGTTAGTACAATTATTTTTTTAAAAGTAATAAGGCTAGTTTAAGCAAAGGAAAGAATTAACTAGTGGCAAGATTTTAAAAGTCCCTGCACTCGAATTTTAGCATTATCGTACTATACTCAATTTCTATAGCTTGATACTAGGACAAAATGTTTCAACAAAGCTTGGTTTAAAAGTACTTGAGTTCAAATGACCAAAACGGACTTCACGATTCCAATTCACTTGCACATTATATTCCAATTTGCCAATATAGCAAAATCACAATTCAAATATCAATTTCACTAGGGATTCATCAATCATTAGCCCTAGGTCTCAACAAGTTCAATTCTAATCAAAAATTAAACAAAGGAAGTCCAAGACATCAAAACAATTCCAAACCACAAGTCATGGACTTTCCAAGTGCATTTCGGCCAAATCACTTAAACAATTCTACCAAAAATTTAACTCTTGTAAAGATTACTCAAATGGCCAAGAGCTTCATCAATCATTAGCTCTTGGCATCAAACAATCACTTCTTACAACAAATCAACCAAAAATCCAACCCAAAACATAAAGGAAAGTCACGGCCAGCTTAACTCACAAGCAACTCTAGAAATTCAGATTTTTTTTTTCTTTCATCCACGGCTCAATCAGCAACATGCATGTCTAATTAACTAATTAACTATCAGTTTTAATCCAAAACCAGGTTCGGACATCATCAAAAAGTCATCAACCAGCCAGAATTTTATCCAATTCTTCTCGGATGGCTTGCATGCAAACAGATTCTGTACCACTTCGATTTTCTTGCTTAATCAAGGCTGATTAACCTCATGCAAAGCATAATCATCTAGTTTTTAGTTAGCTAAACACACATCTAGGCTCAGATCACCTCAAATTAACAAATTAAAGCTGCATTTCCCAGCTAAATCCCTCGGTAATTCCAACTTCCTTCATAACCAGATTTTCCTGTGTCTTAATTCATCATCCAAATGCACAACCATCACATGCATGCTCATAAACAACTTCATCTACCTATAATTAACTGGTCTAAGTCCAGAATTTACCTCAACTTGAAGCTCAACTCACGCGACAAGAAGCTGAAATTTTTCTCTCCTCTCGGCTTGCTAATGAACTTGGTATGTCTGGTCTGGGCTCGGTTATTGTAGGCTGTGGTGTTGGTTGTTTGAGTTGATCACAACTGGTTGAGAAGGAAGAAGGAAATGGACAGCTCTCGACAGTGATGAAGGAGATGATGATAAATAGCTCGCACAAACTACCTCTTGCTCTCTCTCTCTCTCTCTCGGACAGTACAGAAATGCAGCTCACCGACTCTCTCTCTCCCTTGCTCAAGCTTACAAACAAAATGGAGGAAGTGTTGACTCTCGGTCCTCTTCACCAGCTCACAGATGAAATGGAGGAAGAATAGCAAGTCTCTCTCTTTTCTCTCTAGCTTACGGACAGAAGAAGATGAAGAGCTCGGCTCTCTCTTCACTCTCGGTTCACGGCAGAAGAAGGAAGTGGAAATGGAAGTGTTGTGGTGAATTGGAGTTGGTATAGTGGAGTGTGTGTAGTGGAGATGAGCCGGCAGTATGGAAGATAGAGTGTTGGAGTGGAGAATGGAACTGGCAAAAAAAAAAAATGGAAGTGCTTGGATTTGAAGTTTGCCCAATGAAGTTTCGTGACTGCATACTTAATTTGAGATGGATGAAGGGCTAATTTGGTCTTTTGGCATCTTGTCCGAATTTCCACTTAAGTCCTCATTCGTAATCTAATTCCAAAATTTTACCCCACATGCAATTTGACAGCCTACCAGTATACTAATCTCGCAAAAATTCAATTATCGAGATTTTAACGTCCTAAGTGTAATTATAAAGGGTTTTGACCTAAAATCGATTTCGTCTTAATTCTAGGGTTCCCGTTGACACTTAACATTATTAACACTTAAAATTGGCTATCGAAATTCAAAGAATTAATATTAAGGCAATAAAATAATCTATATCAAGAAATATTAATTTAACTTGGCAAAAATCAAATAATTTAATATTTTGCACAATTAAATTATTTGTAACATAAAAATTATTTTTTTTTACGTACTTATTTAAGAACAAATAAAAAATAAAAATAAAATTTATTAAAAGTCTAAAATGCAAATGCAATATGTATATATATATATATATATATTTTTCGAGGTTCTCACAAAAACTCCCCAACTGACTCTTGGCTATTTTCTTCTTCCCCTCAAGAAGAGAAGACAAAAAAAACTCCAATTTTCCCTCACTCTCAACCCTCTTCCCTCCCAAAAAATTTCAAACACTCTTACTCCCCCAAAACCTCCCTCTCTCACTCTCAGCTTTATCTCTCCCCTTCTCCTATACATATTCTCCTACAAATCAAACACAAGAGAAGGCAAGCAATTGAACGTGAGGGGGCTAGAATTTCATCAAGAATTTTTAATCGAGATCATAAGAGGTACTACCACTTTCCTTGAGATATTTTCCAATTTTTCTTTATCATGTTAAATCCATGTATTGTTGTTTAGTTTCTCTTGCTTTTGTTGTTTTTTTGTTGTTGCTGCTGGTGTTGTTGAAGTTTTTGGGATAAACCATGGATAAATTAAGAAAAGAGAAATTGCCCTGTGAATGCATATTAAGTGTTTGTAAAAATGCCAAAACGAAAAATGAATCAAGTTAGTGAATCTTTTGTTCTTATTTTTCGTCAAAATAGATTATTATAGCTAGCACAAGGTCTGAAAATGTTTGGTTATCCAAAATTTTGGAGTTTTTGAGCCTTAAAAGCATTGAAATATTTTTCTTCATTTTTGGGCTGTTTTCCTTTAATGTATCATTTTGTTGTTGTTTTTTTGCCAAACTAAGGTCAGAGTTGCACTATAAAATCATAAGGAGTGTATTGGTATGAATTTTATGAATTTTATGAATTTTATGAATTGGACTATTTTTTGGCCATTTCGCCACTTTCGGTTCATTTTTTTGTAAAAACTAAGTTCAAAAACGAATTCTACGCGAAAAATCGAGTTGGAGTATGTATTTTGGTTATTTTTCGTGACTGGAGAGGTCGCTAGCGACCGGCGACGCTGGCGACTGCCATGGCCGCCAGCTAAGGAAGCTTCAGCCTCACTAGAGAGAAAGAAGAAAAGAAGGGGAAGAAGAAGAAAAAGAAAAGAAAGGAAAAAAAAGAAAGAAAATAAAAGAAATGTTGGACTGATTTTTTATTTTTTGGTAGGCTTGTGTCTTGATTTTCATTTGGGTTAGAGTTTTTTTTTCGGGCTTTCGTCTGGACTCTGGGATTATTTTACACTTGGGATTGCATCTGTTTTTAATGAAAATAGCTTACGTTTTTCTTTGGGTCAGAGCAGTCCAGTCCAAGCAAAAATGAAGGGTCCAATTTCATTTAATTGTCTTATAAAAATCAGAAAACAAATTTTGCATTTAGCCCCTAATCTTTAGAGTAGTTTTATTGTGACCTAGAAATTTTTAAATTTCTTTCACTTAGGTCCTTAATTTAATTACAATTTGGTCCCTAAACTTTATCTTTGATTTAAAATTATGTTTTTGTCCCCAAGAATTTTCTAATTTTTGTAATTTAGTCCCTATTGACTTTTCGACTCTCTCTATTATGATTGTTTCTTTTCTTTAATAGCTAATTATATTATTCTTGGGTGTATTCAACTTGTAATTTTTAGATGTTCTTAAGTTTCTTTAGATTTGACATATTAATGTGAATTTAGTACTTTTTATTATTATTATTAGTATTATTATTTTCAATTAAATTGATGTCATGATCCTTTTGTTCATTTTGATTATAAATAGGGCAATTTGACTCCATTTAGTCACCACTTCAAAAAGGAGATACCCTTATTATCATTAAATTTCAATTACGTGCTCTTACGTGCTCCTATGTGTTTATATATTTTTACATGTCTGTTATTTATTTAATTCAAATGTTCATTCAAAATTTCTTATGTTTGTTTAGCTAATTTTATAATTATTTGGGAGGTATTTAAATACCTCAAGATGTAATAGATAGGTATTATTATTTTTTTTGAAGAGTTGTAATTAGATAGACCAATGTAATAGATATGATAGGATAGGTTTATTTTATCATATTTTCCCATTTTAGATTGTAATTAGATCCCCTATTATAATAGATAGAATAGATAGGTTTATTTTATTATATTTCCCCATTTTAGATTGTAGTTAGATTCCCACCTGTAATAGGTAGGTTTTGTGTGTTTATGTGGCTTATGTGTTTATATGTTTTATCCACTTTCCTTCAGATTTTTGTATCTAGATATTATACTTATGTGTTACGTGCTACGTGCTCTTACGTGTTTATTTATTTTAATTTATGTCTTATCTGTTTTATTATTTATTATGAATGCATGACGTCACCACATTAGTCCAATGCTAGTTGTAGCTTCTTCCTCCGCTTAGTTGCTAGTCCAAAGCTAGTAAGGACTTTAGAAATGGGCTAATCCAACGCTAAACTCTTAGATCGTTTATGCGTTAGATTCATCTTTTGTGTGACATTCATACATTCCCATGCATATTTTTTATTTTAGGACATTTTCTCATTTGCATGATATTTCCTATTATATTATCCCTTACCCTATATATGTATTAATCATATCATTTAGGGTTGCATCTCATTTAAGAAATTGTAAAATAAGTTAGTTCATCTGCTTGTCTAGATTAGGAGAATTACTCTTTGAACATGGGAAATGGGTGATTATAACTCTTTAGTTTAAATACCCCGTTAATCCCTGTATAAAACAAATTATGTCATGAGTTTTTACCTCTCGTACCCATTATGGTGCATCCCTTTTTTCTTGATCACTTATATCTATATATAATTTAATTTTTTTTTTCAAATTTCATTTTTGCATACTTGTGACCCCCTTCAAGGGATTATTTTGGCTTTCGCAATTAATGAGATTGATATTAATTAAACCCTTGAATGGACATTTTGTCCCTTTCGCTATTTTCTATAAATTTAGATTTACATCCATATAGGAAACATCCAAACGTGATAAATTTAAAGATTAGATTAGGAAAATTTTTGACTAAATCTCGCAGTTAGTTTAAACTAGATTGAAAGGATGTCTTAGGTTTGAGTCAATCGAATTTTCGCCTTCCCTTTCTTCAACCGTGACTTCCGAACTTATTTTCTCTTATTTTCAAAAATCTGGAGTTGTCAAAAAGGGTTTATTTTTATTTTTATTTTAATTTAAATTTTGTTAAAAAATTTTGGGTGATTTGGTACACCCAAACTCAATACCAAGTGGCGACTCTTATTTTTCTTAAAAAACCTTTTTTAGACTAAATTTTGGGTCCAAACTGTCACATTCTTTAAAGTCGCATTTTAGGTCATTTTCACTTATTTTTAAATAAAAATTACATCTTTTGTAAATACGATTTTCATCGCGAAAAATGGGACGCGACAATAATGTGATTGAAACAACATTACATTGTTTTTGTCTCTTGGATGATCTGCCTCACCTATGTCTTTCATATCAAACTTGCTAGAAAGCAAAGTTTTGATGACTTTGACCTGCTCTAAGTCAGCCCCAAATATTAACATATCATCCACATATAAGCAAATTATGACACCTTTACCTTTATTAACCTTGTCATAAATGCACTTATTAGATTCATTAACCTTGAATCCAGTAGCAAGTATAACATGGTCAAATTTCTGATGCCATTATTTAGGTGCTTGTTTTAATCCATATAAGGATTTAACAAGTTTACACACTTTGTGCTCTTGTCCAAGTACTACAAACCTTTCGAGTTGTTGCATGTACCCTTCTTTATCCAAATCACCATTCAGAAAAGTTGTTTTAATATCCATTTGGTGTATGATAAAATTTTAAATTGAAACTAGAGCAAGCAGTACCTGAATTGTAGCAATTCTTGCTATTGGAGAATATGTATCAAAATAGTCCACAACATGCTTTTGTGTAAATCCTTTTACAATTAACTTGACTTTGAACTTATCAATAGTTCTATCAACCTTCATTTACTTCTTGAAAATCCACTTATAATCTACTGGTTTTGAACCAAGCAGTAAGTCTACCAATTTTCAAGTTTTGTTACCCATAATTGAGTCCATTTTATCATTTATTGCTTCCTTCCAAAAGGGAGCATCTTGTGATTTCTTTGCTTTTTCAAAGGTCTTAGGATCAACCTCAGTATTGAAACAATAAGGGATTTGATTACTCAATGTATATCTAGTTCCTTCGACTAGATAAATATAAAAATCCGAACCAAAGTCTTTCAACTTTTTAGCTCTTGTGCTCCTAAATTCAATAGATTCATTTCCATCATCTTTTGTTATTTCACTTGACTTTGGAATATTGTCATTTATTTTAGAAATAGAGGTCAATCTATTTTCTTCAAAAATAGCATCCCTAGATTCAATTATGGTATTAACTGAAATTGAATCATTAGGGTCAATTACCATGAACTTAAAGCTTCGCTATTATGTGCATATCTTAAGAATATGAACTCAACACCTCTTTCTCCGAATTTCCTTTTCTTAGGTTTTGGGAGTTTCACAATAATCCTACAACCCCAAACTCTCAAATAGTTGAGATTAGGCTATCTTTTTTTCCAAAGTTCATAAGAAGTGATAAAATTCCTTTTATTTGGAAATCCATTTAGAATGTGACAAGTTGTTAATAAAGTTTCGCTTCAAAAACCTTTACTAAGGCCAGAATTTGGATTTTTTTTCTTTTGGTTATATCATTTTGTTGTGGTGTATAAAGAGCACTAACTTCATGTTTAATCCCTGTTGACTCAAAATAGTTGATATCATAGTATTCTCCATGTTTATCGGACCTTGAGCACTTCACAAATGTTTCAAAATGAAGTTCAATTTCACTTCTATATGTTTTAAATTTATGCATGACTTCATCTTTTAAATGCAACATACAAAGAAATCATGTATAAATGTGACAAAAATGAAGGAAAAGTAATACATGCATGTTAATAAAGATCACAAGAAATTCATTTTCTAAGATTCAAAAACTTCCTAAGTGTAAAACTTGATTCATAGTGATGTAGAGATTTTCTTAACTTATAGTATTAAAATAACATATTTATTATAAGCAGTTAACTTGTACATTAGTTTACACACTTGGTAGCTTTGTTTTATCATTTTCAAATGAGTTGGAAGCTAATAAGTTTTAAGGATTTTTCTAGATAAGTGTGATGAAATAATGATTCTAATCTGTGTTGTAAATATATAGGTTATATTTTTCTTATTTGAACTTTATTCTCTTCATGACTATATAGTTTATTTTCTATGATAAAGTGAGTTTTATCCATGTAGGCACACAAGATATAACCTATCAATATGTTAGGTCCCTTTTTTTAATGATCACCTAGTGCTTCTCTCTGACGCAGCTACAACTTGAATTTAAAAATAAAAAAAAAAAAAAAAAACTGGCCCAAGCTGCATTTACAGTATGTGACTGGGTCATCTCTATTTTTTTTCCTTTCATAATTTGAGCCTAATCACATTCTTGGAATGGCCTAGCTGAGAAATGCGTTGGGCCTAGTTTCGAAAAGACTTCTCAAATGCAATATTTGGTTGATTTTTTTAAAATACTATTATTCCAAGAAATTATCATCTATTAGGTCATTCTATATATTTTCTTGGTTAAAAATGATGGAATTTAAGCATGTAATCATTGCACCACATTCGCAGGGATATTTTCATCATTATTAAGACAAAATAGTATACTGGGCTAAATAAAATTTCAGAAAATTTTAGTGACCATTAGCATGCTTTTGTGAAAAAAAAAGCAAAAAATATATATAACAAAAGATATCACCGCAGTCCTAAATATTTTAAGAAATAATAGAGGGTTCGTATAAATTAGGTGTTTATCAAAAACTTTATTGTAATATTATATTTTACAAATTTTATTGTACAATTATATCTTGGTGTGTTTTTCAAAATTTATAATTTTGGTATATTTTATGATAATTTTTGGGTATTTTAATTTCACTCTTTAGATCAACTTCCACATCATATTTAGACTCTAATTTCTTTAGATAGTTTTAGCTTTCTCTATTTTAGAACTATTCATGTAAGAGAGCAGTACTCCTTTTTGCTTTTCTATTTTATTAGAGATAAGGTTTATGTCCCCCTCTTCATTGGTTCTTAGTTATATTTTCATATTTCATAAAATAAAAAACTAGCATCCCTCTCCCGTGTATGAGATTTGCCAATAAATTAAAAAAAAACTATTCTTCTGTTTTCTGATTCTTTGCTTCTCCCTTCTTCCACCTTCCTCTTCTCTCACCATCTTACCTTCCCTGTTCTGCCTTTCCCCTGCCACCTCCCCTATTCTCCTCTTTCTCCACCCTTTCTTTTCCCTCCTCTGTCTTTCCTTTTCTCCCTTCTTCCTTCTCATCTCTTCAAGCACTTCACTATTCTCTTCCCACCTCTTTACCCTTCCCTGCCACCTTTTTCCCCTTTGGTTTCCCCCATTTTTTCATACCCTTGCCTTCTCTTCCCCTCTCAAAATTGGTTGCACAACCAAATTTGAAATAGAGAAGGGAGGCGGGGGGTGATTGAGAGGGGGGAAATCAGAAGGGAGAGACTATGACGCCCCCACTTCTCCCTAAGGCGAATCAAAGGGTATCCACGGGACGCCTGTCCAACTCTCGTCAGGACTCACTACAATCCACAATTTAAAAGTTCGGAATACTTCAAATAACTTCAATACATAATTAAAGTACTCCAAAATATCTCACACTTACAATTAATCAACTCTCAAGCTTAATACAACCCAAAAGAATATTTACTACAGCCATCTGCTGTAATACAACTTAAAATCTTCAAGAGAAAGCAATCTAGTACTATTCACGAAAACTCTTGGTTTCGAACCCTGTTAAAGAAACCCAAAACGTGGGATGAGCTACACAGCCCAGTGAGGTTCTAAGACACTCTAGCAGTTCTAATAAATCAAGTAATTGAGCATACTGCGTGTATGGTTCAAGGTTGCACATTGGCATATTAACATGAGACAATAATCATTGTACGAGTAATTTCAGCATATCACAGGTATGGCACATTTGCATGAAACGGTTATCATTATGTAAAATAAACACACATTGAAGGATACGGTGTTCTATTGGAACCATTTCGGTCAACTGCATCTTATAACTTCCGGTCCCCACGGTACTGTCTGGCCATCGTCTTATCCCTCCAGTGGTAATACTCGAGTATACCGAAACGGTGGCTTAGGGTTCCAACCTACCCGACCGAACCCAGTCCTGGCTCGAGTAGGTCAGTAACCAAGGGTAGGGCCCAAGTTCAGCTTAGAGCTTACAACATGCACAAGTAATCAAATAACTTGGCTAACGATAAAAATTTATTCTTTTGGTAGGTCGAGTGAGATAAAGTACACACTCGCCTTAAAATGGTGGACAATTTCATATGAGCAATTACTAGCAACAATTAATACATAAACACATAAGCAATATTTGATAATTTCATGTGAACATGTAATTTACGGTAATTAAGTAATCAAGTACCAGGTAATCAAGTAGATAGGAAAACGGTAAGAAATTACGGTAAACGGTAACGGTTGACGGTTAACGGTTTACGGTTGACGGTTAACGGTAGTAATCACGGTTAATTGGTAGACATTAGTCATTTTAATAGGCCGCCATTGG